>NC_056734.1:381934962-382064962 GCF_019279795.1 Protopterus annectens | reverse complement strand
TTGATTATAACACTTCATTATTACTAAAATATTTTATTTATCACTAATCAACACATTAAACTGTCAAATATTTTCAAATATTTAATTAAATGACACAACTCATTTTTTTCCTTCATGCCAGGATATCTGTAGGCTCCCAAATTTAGAATCCATGTTCTATTCCTTTTGATTAAAAATTTGTAGTTTTTGCATTTCAGTTAAATAAACATTACTCTGGACTTTATCCATCCATCTAGAACCCCTTTTCCCATTTTTGCATAAGTTCATAGGTTCATAGGTAGGTACTAGGCTATCGGCCCAAGGGCCTACGTAAGCCTAGCCAGCAAGGTACCATAGCTTATGCCACCCAAGAAAGTTATTTTCCTGTGCCACTGTCTAGCAGAGACACAGAATTGATCCCCGGGGTGTATTTCCTATTTCCCATCCACTCATCAAGATTTTTCTTGAAGAGTGCTAATGAAGAACTTTGCTTGACATAAATGGGTAGCTTGTTCCAGAGTATGGGAAGTCTCTGGGACAGGAATCTATCCCTCCAGCATGTCCTGTTTATTGTGGTGACAAGGTTTAGGTCCCTAGAGCGTGTAGCTTGGAAGGATTGGGATTTCTTAAGGTGTAGTATGTCCAACAGCTCTGGGTTTGACACAGCTTTATATGTTAGGCAGAGATCACCTTGGAGTAGGCGATATGTTACGGAGTAAAGCATATGAGGTCGAGGTGTCACTTCAACAGTGACAATCATCTAGAGCCAAGGTTCACACTGCCTAGTGGCTAGCCTATTCTAAACTTTATCAGTACCTATAAAAGTATAAATTGCTGTGTACTGAGTGCCCATATGTTTTAACAATTAACTTCTTTCTCTCCTGCAATTTTAATATCACTGATGTGGAGAGAGATCCTCTGCTTCCACATCAGTGATCTTTTCCACACATAAAAAGCACTGCACTGGCAGAGTACGAAAAAAAAGTGGGAAGTAGAAAAGAGGACTAGTAATGGAGAAGTTAAAGAAAAAAAAAAGTTATGGATCACCTGTTAAGTGAAGGATATAGTGTAGAACATCCAAATCTGTTAATGTCAGAGCATGATGGAACAATCAGTTCCAAATGAAGGGGGAGTAGGTGCAATGGGAAGCATCTGATGGGTTGCTGCATGAAGATATGCTGAAAACTTTAGAAGGAAATCAATTCAAAAGTTCATTTGGAGTTGCACAGCAAGGGAAGGAAAAGAAAACAATGACAACTGTGCCACAGACAATGTTGTGGCGTGCAGGTCCGTGAGCCGCCATATGAAAGGGCAATGGGAAGAAGTGCCTGACTGAATAGAAATGGATAGACATATTAAGATCAATGAACGAAATAGATTACAGAAAGTCAGTAAGACCCAAACTGTTAAAGTCTGATAAAACAAAAAAAATGCAGTAATCAAGACTATTAACAGAAATTCATGTGATATAACAGAAATAAATAGGATATATTACTGTGCAGCTAAATTAATAACAGATAAAAACCTTACCACAAAAATACAGGGCAATAAGGGAAAGAAAGTGACGTCATCTAGTACTGTCATGAAAGTAACAGACAAAGCTATAAAGCAGTTACTGTTAGAAGAGTACAGAAGAGGGAACAGATCAACAAAAATTCTTAGAAAAATAGACGTGATAAAAACAATTAAATCTAATTGAAAGTATTAAAACACACCGGGATCTAGTGTATGCTATTGCAAATAATAAACTAAAGAAATCAGCACAGACAGAAAAACATAGATATGCAGATAAGTATAGAAGAAAAGTACAAAATAAGCAATTCCTTGATGAGTTAAAAGAGTTTTATAGAGAACTGGGAAACAAAGCAAAAGGAACAGAAACACCACCAAAAAAGAAGAAATAGACTAATTTTGGAAAAGTGTCTGTGAAGACCCTGTGGAATATAACAAAGATGCAGAATGGTTAGAAAAAAGAAACAGTAAGAAGTTCAAATGTACAGGATATGAAATGGGATGAAGTAACAGCCACAGAAACGGAAACAAAATTAAGAAAAGCTCCTAACTAGAAAACATCAGGCCCAGATGCAGTACCCAACTTCTAGTAACAAGCATTAACATCTTTATATGAAAATTTAGTCCTAAGTAAGAACTACTTTTATGCACACCCTGAACAGACACCAGTCTGGTTAACAGGAAAAATTATACTCCTTGTTAAGAGCGAACCTGCAAGCTAACGTAAAAACTATAGACCAATAACTTGCCTTCTGACTATGTGTAAACTATGTACTGGAATTTTTGCTGACAGAGTTTATAGTCATTTAGAAGAAAACTCAGTCATGGCAGTAAAACAAAAGGGTAACAAAAGAAAATCATATGGAACAAAGGATCATTTGTTGTTAAAAAAACGTCATAATGGAGAACTGTAAAAAGGGGAAGAATCTAAGTATGGCATGGACTGATTACAAAAAAAGTATTTGGTAGCATCCCACATTCATGGATAAAGGAGTACTTGCAGATATATACGATGCACCCTACATTGATCAATTACATTACAATGACCATGAAACCATGGCAAAATAATTTGCAGTAAGCCATGATAAAGGACAAATTATTATTCCAGGGGGAAAAAATTAAAATGGGGCTATTTCAGGGTGACACTTTGTCACCGCTGTTCTTTTATCTTGCCCTTAACCCATTAAGCTGTCTATTTAACAGATTAGGTCATGGTTGCAATTTGGCTCCCAGACAACAACAACAATGTGTAAAGACTTATCTTCTTTTTGTGATTCATAGGTTTATAGATTAGTACTAAGCTAACTGCCCTTGTGAGCCATTTTAAGCCTAGCCAATTATGTCTTCTTAGACTCAAACCCTGCACCTTGTGTTTGTAAGGCAAACACCTTAACCATTAAGCCACCCTCCCAACACAAATGATTTGAAAATGTATAGTTCATCAGATGAGGAGCTGAAAGCACAATCAGAAGTGGTCAAAACTTTCTCAGAAGATATAAGAATGTGATTTGGTCTTTCTAAATCCTTGTACACTAAATATATATCCAAAATCTGGAACTCTCTTCCCTCAAGAGATAAAAACTGTCATTAGCACTACAAGATTCAAAAAGATCCTTAAAACACATCTAACACATGGATATGTTAATAAAGCCTTTCCATCCTAATAATCTGCAAACATCAACTACTACATTTTAAAAAAGATATACCAGCATTTACCTATAATCAACACTGTTTTGAGAATTTACATAAACTCTCTAATCGTGTATTTTCTATTCTAGTTCTGTATATACTCAGTATTATTATATTGTAGATGTACTATTTTTGTTGTTTTTTTTTTTTTGGTTTTAATCAGTGTACACATTTTTTTTTTGTTATTTCTATTCGGTCATTAATGTGTATTAATGTGGAGCTTTTCTCCCCGGACCTCTGCTGAAAAAGGACAACTTGCCCAGTTGTATTTTCCCAGTAAACAAATGTAAAGTAAATAAATAAATGTTCAAAAGCAACATTTAAAGCAGGAAACTGCAGCACAAGGAAAATAGCAATTTGAGACAGGAATGCGATATAAAGGAATTTGAACATGAGGGAGTGTATAAATATTTGGAAATTGATGAAGGATCAACAATAAAATATTAACAAATGCAAGCAAAACTCAATAAGAAATATTTTAGAAGACTAAAATTAATACTGAAAACAGCCCTGCCATCTATGAACAAATTCCAAGTTATAAACCAATTTACTCTTCCTATTCTAACTTACAGTTTTGGGGTGATTGATTGAACCGAAAATATATTGGATCAGATGGGCAGGAAAACAAAAAAAATGCTTCACACTTACCATATGATATATAAAAATCAGTGTATACCAAGATTATATATTCCTCCTTCTGAGGGAAGTATGGATCTCCTCAAAATTGATTACAAGTATAAATCTGGAATCATAGGACTGCATACATATCTGCTGACCTCACCAGATCCAAATATAGTGAACGATGACTTGCCAGCTTAGCTTAGCAGAAGTATGTCGGTATCACACGGGAATGGAAACCAAAGAAAAAGTAGGCAAAAATTGTGCAGCAACTGAACATGCCAAAAAAAAAAGGAAAGACTATAAGGAGAAGGATCAGATGAGAAAGCAAGAAATGTGGAAAAGGAATAAATATATTTGCAAGTACAGAAAACTTCTTGAGTAACCTCGTGTCGATTAGGATATGACAAAAGAATGGTTAAGGACAGGTGAGTTTAAACCAAAAGATAGCGGTCCAGGACAGTGGACTATGTACACATTGATTTACAAAGTCCATTTAACATGTGGGAGAAACAAAAAAATGCAGCTTCTGTAAAACAGAACTGGAAACTGTTGCACATCTTGTTGCTGGGTGTGATATAGTATTGGCAGAGGGACTGTGTACTGAAAGGATATCAATTTGGCTAACAAAGATTGAAACAATACTAATTTCACAAACTTTAATCGTACTTTGACTTAGGAATGAAGTCCATTCCCATCACGGTAATAAAATCCCAAAAGACTTGGAGAAATGAAAGTGAGCACACTAGCATGTAAACCACCCATTGGGTTGCACAAGTTACCAAAGATCTATTCTCATAAGTACGAGAAGTATTTACCAAAGTAAAATACTTAGTGTGACAAATCCTCTTATATTGAGTACAGTAACCACACAGATAACTTCCCTTGGCATTATCCTTCTGTAACATCTTCATATTGGCACTTTGTTGAAAACTGAAAAAATTTTCCCAACATTCTTCCTTTTCTATAATTAAGTTTACACTTTTCAGGAACTGAGTTTTGAGAAAAAAATGTCATTGAAAAATGCTTCAGTTTTTATTCAATATTTTCCGAACCCAAAAAGAATTGTTTGCATATGAGTAACCGTTTGAATGGGTTCATCTGTTTTTTACTTCTATCATCACTAACCTGATATTGCACTAAATCAGATCTCGGCTTATTACTTACTTGATTCTTACTCCTCTGAATGACTTTTGGACTAGGACCCCACTGTACAGATATATTCTGCATCTTTGCAAGCTGCTTTTGAAACTCGGTCTCCTGGTTACATAGTCTTCTTACTCTCAACATTTGAGAATATGGAATGTTATTGATAATGTACTGTGGATGACAACTGTTAACCAATAACATTGCACTGCATTTGTATGATTTTTTTTTTGTATAATGTGATGTCTACTTATCCACTGAGTAATTTAGTCACTGTAATGTCCAAAAAAATTGTCTCACAAATAAATCCACTGAACATGTAAACTGGACCTCCATTTTACCACTATAAAGAAATGTCAAAACTCATTTTAATTCATCCATACTACCATTTCATAAAACTCAGTAGTCATCCAGATACCTCCATTATCCAGGTACCATTTCTAAACTAGGTAAAATGTATTATTTTGATATACATATTTACTTTCAAAATATCCCATAAATATGTTTGCATAATTCAGGGCAAATGTAGCTCCCATAGCTGGTCCACTTATTTGTAAATAACTTTTATCATTAAAATAAAGCGCATTTTTTGTAAGTACCATTTGCAACAATTCAGGTATAAAATTAGAAAATTCAGTTCAATATGTCTGTGTATTGTTCGAAAATGGCAAACTGATTCTATCCCATATTTATGGGGTATGATGGTATATAGTGATGTCACATCCAAAGAAACCTTGTAGGATGGCACAAACAACAGACATTTATTTAACAGTTCTTTCTCGCTTGGTTTAAGTTAGTAAGAAGAAACATTTACTGCCAGATCAACATTTGTTCAAGTCCCAAAAGTCAATTCCTGAATGTTAAGTTCTTGTTTAAGAGCTGCTGTTTTACTTGTTCTGTGTTTCCTGCCTCTCCTCCTACTTCTGACAAAGGGTGTTGCACCTCCCCCCCATTTGGCAGCTAGGGATGCAGTTAAGGCATCAACCAGTTCCGTGTCAGTATCTGTAAAAGATGAAAATGTTGTATTTGAGCCAAAATATTGGCCGTGGGGTTTAGGGTTGTGCAATTTTTACCTTTAAAAGGTTGACCCATTTTGCCCTTAAATGCATTTGTACCAGTCTTAAATCTGCTCATATTTGCCTTCTTTTTCAAAAACTGGTTACTGTTGTTATAGTCTCTCACATCATATTGCCATTTAAGTTGCTTTGCTGCAACTTCTCTTCATGCATTCTAACAGTCTGTTTATATGTTTCAAACAATGCTGCATATTTTGAATCCTGCACACATTGTTAGTTTCTAGGCGATGTTGTAAAGTACTCTGCAACCCTTTTAACTACTAATCATATCAATCAGTCAAACTATCCAAAACATCAGAGAGGCAGCTGCCTGTATGAACTTCCATTTTTGTGAAAATGTCATGTCATCAGTACCAACTCCTGGCTGTAAAGTACCCCTAATCCCCCAGGTACCATGCCTTCAATAGCTTAGCATTCCATATAGTAGAACATACCTTAAGTGATGTGTAGGTATGTGTGCATATCATCTTTCTATATGTATATATATATATATATATATATATATATATATATATATATATATATATATATATGTATATATATATATATATATATATATATATATATATATATATATATATATATATATATATATATATATATATATATATATATATATATATATATATATATATATATATACATGGACACACACTCACAAACACATGTATGTGTGTGTGTTTGAGGGTGTGTATTGGGTTGTATATGTGAGTAGTTTCTATTGTCAACAAGATTTTTTTTTTGTTATGGTCATCCTGATTTGTTTTTTAACGATCTGTCTTCTACATTGACAGCATTAAGTCTCCCCCTAAGATCTCGAGCCTATTCGTTCATGCAGGTGAGCATTTTCCAGATCAGCTATGGCAAGAGGTATTGAGAGGGGCCATCATTCATCCCAAGATTGGGAATGCCAGCAACATGGATGTTTTTATGTTTGTAGGTCCTAGCCCTGCCACTGGGTGAGAGGAATACTTTCTTCTGTGGTATTGTAGCTGTGTGCCTCACTTTGTCTTCCTCAACTACACTCTTTGATCTTTGATTCTTAACTCATGACTCTTTTTCAGCTTGTCAGTTATGTGAACAAGTTTATATCTTTTGCTTTGTCACCACCTCACCAGCAGACACACAGACATGAACACAAACACAGTTTGCTATGTTAAAGAGGAGCTGTACACATGAATATGTTTTCTGTATTTCATTTCCTTCAGCAGCAGGCCTCTTGTGGAGTGTTTTTGTGACAGAATACTTAACAGTGTTTGTAATGGGTGGGATAGTTCTGCAGAGGCTAGGATTGCTGCTCATTCTGCTTGGTTCTCCGATTTGGTTCTTGACTGGAGTGCCTTCCATGAGGAGTCTGCATATTCTCCCAGTGTCTGCATGGGTTTTGGCCAGTTGCTGTGGTTTCCTCCCACATCTTCAAAGGCATGCAACTGGAGGTCCTCCAAATTGCCCCTGATGTGCACTGTGTGTGTGTGTGCATGTGTTTGTGTGTGTGTGTCTTGGTCTGTCTCAGAACCCCTGGGAAGAATAGTGCCCTGTCTAGGATTACTCTCATGGCTTATGCCGGTTGATTGCTGGGACATATTCTGACTTTTCTTAACCATGAACTGGAGAAAGCAAATAATCTGAGGATGTATGAATGAATGTTTTAAATAATCTTACATAGAAACTGTGAATGGTGTGAAATGCTTTTTATAGGTTCATACGTGTGTACTAGGCTAATGGCCCTGAACCCTTTACAAGCCTAGCCCATAGGATTACCCTGGCATCATGCCACCCGACCTTAGTTCCTAGTGCCACTGTCGAGTAGAGCCACTGGAGTGATCCCCGGGGTGAATTTTCTATTTCCCATCCACTCATCAAGATTTCTCTTGAACAGCCATGGCAGAATATAATAAACTGAGAGATTGTTTTTCATCCTGAGCTGGGTTAAGCAATTTTAAATAGCATTTAGGGTTATAAAATCAAAACACGTCTGAACAAAACCATCCTGGTATAGCTCTCTAGCAAGGGCAACTAGATGTAGTTTTTGCTTAAATTCCATATCCACAGTTACTGTTGTGATCTTTTAATGTATGCTGTGCAATGAAGAGCATGTAGTCATGTGTGATTAATGTGACATGGGCATTATTAGATGAGAAGATATACCTTACACTGATATATGTAGTCATGTGTAACCAACGTGACATGGGCATTATTAGATGACAAGATATGCCTTACACTGATATATGTAGTCATATGTGACTAACATGACATGGGCATTTTTACATGACAAGATATGCCTTACACTGATATATGTAGTCATGTGTGTCTAACCTGACATGGGCATTACTCATAGGTTCATAGGTGTGTACTAGGCTAATGGCCCTGGGGCCTGTACAAGCCTAGCCCATAGAATTACCCTGGCATCATGCCACCTGACCTTAATTCCCAGTGCCTCTGTCGAGTAAAGCCACTGGAGTGATCCCTGGGGTGAATTTTCTATTTCCCATTCACTCATAAAGATTCCTCTTGAAGAGGACCTGTGAGGTGCTCTGCTTGACATGTATGGGAAGTCTATTCCATAGCATGGGCACTCTCTTGGTTATGAACCTGTCCATCCAGCATGTTGTATTGATTGTAATAATAAGGTTGAAGCCTCTGGAGTGTGTAGTGCGGAGGGATTGGGATTTCTTTAGATGTAGCATTTCTAACAGAGCTGGGTCAGACATGGCTTTGTAAGTCAAGCAGAGATCACATCTAAGTAGGCAATATGATACAGAGAATAGTTGGAGTTTTTTGAGTCTGTCCATATAGGACAAGTGTTTAAGGCCTAGGATCCTCTTTGTGAGGTACTTTCACTGCCTCTCCAGTTAGTGCAGGTGTCTAGTGAGGTACATGCCAAATGGGGCATTGTACTCGATGACTGGCCTAATGAGAGAAGACTAGAGGGAGACAATGACCTCTTTCTTCCTGGATGCAAAACCCTTAGTAATGAGATGTGCCACATAGAAGGACTTTCTGACCACAGTGGCAATGTGGTGGTTAAAAGAGAGGTTGCTGTCAACCTGTGTTCCTAGATCTCTTATAATGCCTTCTGTGTTCAGTGGACTACCATCGATGTGGTAATTCAAGAGAACTGGGTTTATCCCAAGGGGGATGACGACACATTTTTATTTTTTGGCATTGAGCTTAAGGCCATGGTTCTTGCACAAGTCATTGGTCTCATTGAGGCCTTTCTGTAGGATGTCAACATCACTTGGGGATGTTAATAATGGCTCCCAACTTGCAAGTGTCTGTGAACTTTGTCAACCAGAGTCCCTTCATGTTGGCCTGGATTTCAGAGAAGTAGATACCAAACAGGAGAGGACCCAGGACCGAACCCTGTGGGACTCCACTCATGACTGGTCGACAGTCTGACTTGGAGTCAGCTACTTTCACACTGTGGGTTCTATCTGTGAGCCAGTTTGCAACCCACATATTGATGTAGGGGTTGCTGCCTAGATTAGTGAGTTCTTCTATGATTCCTGAGTGGGGAATGGTATCAAAGGCCTTGGCCAGATCAAGGTAGGCTGTATGAATCACCTTGCCTTCATCCACAGCTCTGGTGACTGACTCAAAGAAGTTGACCAAGTTGAGCAGGCATGATCTACCCTTCACAAAACCAAACGGTGTGGGACCCAGAGTTTGGAGATTCCCTATATCCTTGTTTTTTAGGTCCATCATGATGCGTTCCATAGCTTTGCATGTCAGACTCGTCAGGCTAATGGGGCGATAGTTCCCAGGGTCAGTAGTCGCTCCTCCCTTGTGGAGAGGGATGACTGTAGCAGTGCATCATTCAGTAGGGACAAAGCCTGTGGTGAGGCTGTGATTGAACAGAGACACAGGTGAGGTGCCAGTTCACTCTGTAGTTCATGTAGAACACAGCCGGGGATATTGTCAGGTCCCATAGAAGCTTTATTCTTGGCCTTGGACAGTGCTGTTTTAACCTGTGCAGCAGTAATACTGGGTGCCTGGCAATCTGCTGGTATTGTGATTGGTCCTTTTGGGGGAGGGGTAAAGTTGACACTGAATCTGTTGGCCAGTATATTGGCAATATCTGTTGGCTCAGTATAGGAGGTACCACTTTGCAGTAGCTCAGAGCAAATTTGGTATTGCTGTGGAGATTCTTTACATAACTATAGAAGGACTTGTGGTTGTCTTTACTATCAGCTGCAATTCTGTTTTCATAGCTAGCTTTAGAGGATTTGATGAGGGATCTCAACCTTTTGTCGAGGCTGATAAGGGAGTTTATCCAGTCTTGGGACTTCACCTTATTCCGCATCAGTTTCCTTCTTCTGTTGAAGAGTTTTTTTATGGCAGGGGACCACCATATTGGCTTCCTTTGTTTTGAGGAGAGTGTCTTGGTTCTATTGGGTACGGCTAGATCCATGCATTTGTGTACGTGTTCATTCAGTGCATTGGCGTATGATACGGCAGTCATGCAACTATTCTCCATTTGCATGGGTGCTGTGAAGTTAGCCACCTCTGTTTTTAGGAGCCCAAAGTTAGCTTTGGAGAAGTTTTTCATGGAGGTTACCTTTGTGGAGTGGGGTAGGGGGGGGGGTGGGAGGGATGTGGATTTCCAAGGTTATTAGTTTGTGGTCAGATCTAACCATGGAGGAGCTGACTACTGATGTAGAGCAACAGTTGCCCATGTTAGTTAAGACCAGGTCAAGGATGTTGCTACCTCTAGTGTGGGTAAGAACAAGCTGGTCCAAGGCATTGGAATTAATGAATTCTAGAAAGCGTTGGGCAAGTGTATTGGTACATGAGTAGTTTTCCCAGTTAATGGAGGGGTAGTTGAAGTCGCCCAGTATGAGAGTGTTAGGTTGGACCATAATATTCTCCAGCGTGCTTAGGAATGTGGAGTGTGAGTCTTGGGATATGGTTTTGTACCTGGAGTAGGCTACAGCCTGAATCGCTGTCTTACCCAATTTTAGCTGCACCTGAAGTATCTCAGATGCGTTGTGTTGGGCTACCAGTATGGAGGTGTGCGCATCCTTTATGAATATAGAAACACTGCCGCCTTTGGAGCTTCGGTCCAAGCTCTGGGGCCAAAAGGTGTGAAATGCGTTATAGCCTGGTAGGGCAGGGGTGCTTTCTGCTGCCTTGAACTAGGTCTCTGTTACAGCACAACTGTCGATGTTGTCCATTCTAAGGAGTGCTTCGAGTGAGTGCATTTTGAGATTTAAACGTCTAGCGTTGAGCAGCGTGACCCTCAGATTGCATTTGTTTGTAGGTGTTACAGTGGTAATTTGTTCTTGGCCAGTATCCGGAAGCCCAGAGGTGACAGATGCAGGCCATCTCTGGCAAAGCATCGAGGTCTGTCAATCATGCCATCCCAGGCAGACAGATACCGGATCCCATTAGAATGACACCAGAAACTTAGCCAATTGTTGAAATCAATCATTTTCTACTTGTACTGTGGTATAATTCTGGGTGAGGCTAGGATGCTGCTCAGGGCTAGGGTCATACCCGCCTGGGCTACATAAAAAGTATCAGTGTCCTAAAGGAGTGCTCACATTTCTGTTGTCAGAAAATGAACACATGTATGCTCTTATCTAAGTTGTTGTGTATCTGTATGACTGTGTATTTGCAGGAGTGTGCATTCAAATGTGTTCATGTAAGTGTAGACCTATAACGCAGGTAGTTATGTGTATATTTATTTAACTGAGAAGACCAAGGGGAGATGCTCCTTACACATACTAGTACTGTAGTGAATTAAAATAATTGTTGTAGGTTTACAGAGTGACACACTTATCACTTGCAGCAAGTCTGTTAGATGGTGATAAATCGTAATATGAAATAAACAGCTAATTATACACATACCATACAGACACTATGTGTGTACACACCCTAACACATGCATGCACACATATTATAAAAGTGTGCATACACACATATATAAGCCTAATAATTAAGCAGAGAAACTTATAGGCTCTTGTCTCTTCCAGAGTTCTAATGCTGACTTCTACTTGACCTTTTACACCTTCTGTATATCCCAGTTGTCTTAAGTGTACGTTTCTTCACTTTGTCTTCATTTGCCTTTCTTTTATTATGTATGACTTGACATTTTACAGTTTACCAGCAGCTGCATCTGTAAGCGAATCTTCAAGCATGCTTTTTTTTCCCTTGATGGAGATACAATGTACATTCATACTTTCATGGATATTAATGTCCCAGAATACCTTAGAGATGTGCACAATACTGTAAAAAGATAACAAGGACTTTTCATAGCTGCCTGCCTAAGCAAAGCTACTAGGAGCTGTATATGGCGCAAGAACAGGCATTTCTCCTCCCCAGACAAACTACACATACTAATTACAGATTTAACTGCGTTTTCACTCGAGGTAGATGACGATTTCTTCTGTGATGTCAGCCTTCCCTGCTGCGGTATGTTGCAGTACTGACACTGCAAACGAGACAAAGTAGCGCTGTATTTATAATATTTCTGGGTGAGCAGAGTTGTTTTTATTATTTGACTTTAATTACTGCTGTTGTATGCTTACATTACGTTTCTTAAACTGAGTTTTTACTTACACTGTCTAGACCTCCCAGATCCTTTCGGCAGGCATAGAGAATACAGCATTTTTTATTTTATTTTTTTCCTAAAACATAGTCATTTCTTAATGAGCTATTTGCTATCATTTACTTGCCTTTATTTTTTTCTTAATGAAGTTTCCATCATTCAGTCAACTCCCCTTTTCTTCTGAGGTTTATAAAGTTGAGAATTAAGGGCTTCAGAGACCTCACATACAGTCAGTTGAAGATGCATAATTTTGAGCCTTTTTTATTAAAAGTATGTAGATGCTTAATTCTTAGGCATCTAACCTAAAAAAGACATTTTTGCTGGGGGCATCCCCCTACAATGCACCGTCACACCTTCACTACCTGTATATACTAAATCCCTTGTAGTCTGGCCATAAGTCCTTCCAGGGAAAAGCCTGGTGGGGCATACATTAGTAATCACAGAAATGAGTGTCTAATTTTATTTTTTTGAGGACACATTTAGCTCCTTAATTATACAGTATCTTTACTGGATAATGAATATAAAATACACAGTGTGTTTTTTATTCAGGTGTTTCACTTTTTTAAGGCCCATCAGACTCCAGATGGCAGCTAAACTGTCTTAGCAGTAAAGTGCAGACAATGCAGCTCTGTAGACTTTATTACAGGTGATTATGACTATCTGCCATCACAGCTCACTTATGTGCATGAGAAATGGATGTTAGGAAAGGCACCTTAAGAGTTAATCCGGACTTCATCCATTTTGAGGACAGGCAGCTAGTGGTTATGGCTGGAGAAACCAAGTCATAATTCATTGTATTACACTGAGCTTTTGTTGCTCTGAAATACTATGAGAAATTGTTTTTAAATCTGTAACACTGAGTGCTGCTGTACTGATAATGGACAGAAATGAAACACATCTATGATGGACCAGCAGATTTAAAAGTTACAAGACACTTCACTCTTGTGCACTTTTTTGGCAGCATGAAGTGCATTATATTCTGTCCTTTGTGGCTGCCATTTGTAATGTATCATGGCAGAATAGCTTAGCAGCTATAAAAGGTGCATAACAGCATGTTTTGCACTTCTTTGATGTCAAAGGAGTCCATAACAAGCTTATTTTTTACCAGTTTTGAAACACAAGTAGCTTATTACATGTACTACAAAAGAAATGCTGCACAAAGTGTGTCATTTAGGGAAGAGACTATTGATGCCATGTGCAGTAGTAGTTTCTTGTGCTCTCAGTAGTGAGTCTTAAACCAAAGCATGCATGTGCTGCTAGAATAAATGGTTGGTATTTGGAGCTTTTATATTAAATTATAAGATGACTAACCAGGGAGCAGCTAGTCATATGCTATGTAGATCATGGTGTAAACCTTTAGGAGTAATTTTATTTTCTACTATGAGTTACGCCACGGTGGTGCAGCAGTAGCATTGTTGCATCACAGCAAGAGGTTCTCCCGTTCGATTCTCGGCTGGAGTGCCTTCTGTGTGGAGTCTGCATGTCCTCCCCGCAGTCGAGTGGCGTTCGAAAGACATGCGTGAATGGGCGTGCCTTCGTTGAAGGTTGGGCGTCGGGCTGGCAACTCGGCACCATAAAAATCTACTGCCAATCATTAGCGGACTTGAGTTCCGCTGTGGCGACCCCTAACCGGGAAAAGCCGAAAAGACAAACAACTATGAGTTATGCTAGAATTTTAAAAAAAGTAGCTTATCATGTATTCCACAGCTTTGTTTTTATTAAGGTACACATTTTGTCAAGGCTGGCTAAATGTGTTTCTATGTGTTTTTTCCTCTGAAATTCTGGCTATGCCATGCAAACTTAATGTATACAGATCTGAGTGTATTTCTCTGCCCATATAAACTAATATACATAGATCTGACTGGCTATGTCCGTGTAAACTAATATATGTATATCTGATGGTATGTCTATGTCCATGTAAACTAATGGATGTAGATCTGACCGTATGGCCATGTCCATGTAAACTAATGGATGTAGATCTGGCTGTATGGCTGTGTCCATGTAAACTAATGGATGCAGATTTGACCATACAGTTATTTCCATGTGAACTAATGGATGTAGATCTGACCATATGGCTATGTCCATGTAAGCTAATGTATGTAGATCTGACCATATGGCTATGTCGATGTAAACTAATGTACACAGATCTGACTGTATGACTATGACCATATAAACTTATGTATGTGGATATGACTGTAGTTTATATGGGCACATGGGCATCGCCTTAATGTACATAGATCTGACTGTATGATATGCTAAGTATAGTGACATTTAGTGTCAGAACAGAAATATCCAAGCATACAATTTACATTACAGAAAAGAAATTGAAAGTTAAAAAGGTATTTTTGTTTAGTTTCTTTGCAGTCTTTATTGTTGTATATTCCTGCATTAGCCTGCAATTGCTATAGCAGTGGTAGTGACAGTTAAGAGCTGTTGCTATGGCAGTTGGAATGACAATAAAAAGGTGTAAGAATGACAACAGGCTCTTGCTATGTCACTGGCAGTGACAGTAACAAGCTGTTGCTATGGTAGTGATACCATCAGAGTAGTAACAGCCTATAGTGCATGGAGGGCCACTATTCCACTCTAAAATCGGGAAAAAAACTCATTAAACACTTCCCTAGTGCAAGCCCCTATCTTAATGGTGCTTAACAAAACCTTGTTAAGGACACCCAAAAGCTATTAAAATTGGGTCTTGTGCTAAGAGCTAACAGCAGACAGTGTCAGCTGATAGTGAACAGCAGCAAGGGTAAACAGCTTTTAAAAACTGCCAGAGCTTCTCTATGCCACACTTGCTTTCCTCCACAGGCTTCCACTGACAACAGGCCCATGGCTTAGTTGGACCAGCCCTGTTAACAAATGATAATAAATAAATAAATAAATAAATAAACTGAAAGTGTAGCAGAACAAATTGTCTATGATTTCATTTCTGCCTGCTTTATCCCTCAGCTCTCCTTGATTATGTAAAATGTCCCTGGCTTTGACTCATATTTTTGCCTTGACTCTCATAAAAAAAGTTGTGATTTTCTGGTAACTCACTGAGGATCACAGTCAGTTAATGCCAGAAATTGAAGTTTCATACTTCTTATTGTTCAAAAAATGCATATCGATGCAAAACCATTTGCTCTATTAACTTTTTAAGTGAATTAGAGTAATATGTAAAAACTGTTTTTGATTATGATCCTTTGTACTCCCCCCAAATTGCAGGTAGTACGTGAAGCACACTGAAGAAGGGTTTTCAGGTACAAATCATACTGAAGAAGGGTGTTATACCTGAAAGCTTTGTGAAGTTGTTACGTTTGATTTTAAAATTGTATACGCTTTCTGACTTCGTCAATCCAGATTCTCTTGGAAGTTTTTGTTGGATTTGCTGTTGACTGTGTTTACACAAATTCCATTTTTTTCTTTTTTTAATCTGTTTTCTAATAATGTTTGTAATGCTCTGGAGCTTTTCTCCTCGGGTTTCCACTGAAAATGGGCACTGGCTCAGTCGGACCAACCTGGTTAACAAATGTCAAAAAAAATAAATAATGTGAAAGATGCCTAAAATCTAGAGGTTAACAGAGGAGTAAAAGGCAGTCAAGAAGAGATAGTTGAAATGTGGGCCTTAACAGAAGAATACACCACACCAGCATTGAGCAATTTACACAAATAAGAGAGAACCAAAGGAACATCCACAGTAAGTGGATACATGTTACAAGAAAGACACCAAACAGAAAACCTCTTCTATTTTGATAAGTAAGATTTTCTAGTAGTGGGTTTCCAGGCCTCCCGCAGGACCTGAAGCACGTCCTCAGAAAAAAAGATGTCTAAAGGGAATCAAAAGCCTATCACCCATAATGTCATTGGAAGAGTGGACAGGTGGGGATGGATGAGAGATCCCTTGTCTGGTGTGAGTAAGTCCACCCTGTGAGGTAACTTGTGATTACTGCCCTTGGCAAGATGCAGAAGAAGAGGGAACCAGTGCTTTCTGGGCCAAAAGGGAGTCACCAACAAGATTTTGGGAGCATCTTGTTTTATCTTGATCAGGACATTTGGAATGAGAGGAAAGGGAGAGAAGGCATAAAGAAGCATCCCCTTCAAAGAAAAAGAGAGGGCATCCACCTTACAGGCCAGAGGACATGGGACTCTGGCACAAAATAGAGGAAGCTGTCTGTTCAGAAGAGAGGCAAATATATCTACTTGAGGAGTACACTACTGGTAGACAATGTCGAGAGGCACATCCCCATGAAGCATTCACTTGTGGGATTGTGTTATGGACCTGCTCAGAGAATCTGCCATTGTGTTCTGAACTGAGGGAATGTAAACTGCATGAAGGGTCACCTCATACTAGAGAGCCAGTTCCCACAACTGAAGGGCTAACCTGCATAGGAGAGAAGACCTCATCCCCCCTTGCTTGATGATATACCACATCACTGTGGTATTGTCTGTGAGAATCTTGTGGGACCCTGAAAAGAAAAGAAAATGAAAGCTTGAAGAACCAGAAGAGCTCTCATTTCTTTGACAGTGATGTGGTCTTTCTTTTGCCAAAGAAACCAAAGGCTCTGCATCTTCAGAAGGCTGAAGGAGGCCCCCTATCCCACATCCATGGCATCTGTGAAAAGTTCCTGAGAGGAAATTGGAGGTTGAAAAGGAAGCCCTGGGCTGAGGGACAACTGATGAATCCACCACTGAGGTTCCAGCTTGAGGCATGGAAGAAGAGGGACTAGAAAATCTATAGGATGTCAATGTTGAAGCCAAACTGACTTTAGAAACCAGTGGAGCTTTCTCATGTGAAGCTTGGCCAGATGGAGCATAGGAATGGTGGAGGCCTTGAAACCCAGTGCCTTCAGAAATTCTCTGGCTGTTATTGGAGCCAGAGGACGAATGTATTGAAAGAAACCAATTAGAGTTAAACCCTTGGGAGGAGGCAGGGATGCCAGAATCTGGATCCTGCATCCCAGAAAAACATGATCCTGAGAAGTAGGCATGACTTTTGGAAATTTACAGTAAACCCCAGACTTTATAGGAGAGAAATACTAACATGTAGATGCTGAAGGAAGAGGCCTGAATAAGCAGGTTGTCCAGGTAAGGAAATACTGGTCAGTATCCCCTTAACCTACAGAAAGCAATCACAGGAACGAGGCATTTGGTGAAGATCCTTGGGACAGAAGAGAGTCCAAAAGGCAAAGCAGAGATCTGAAAATGCCAGGAAGCAACAGAGAAATGTAAAAATGTCCTGAAAGGGGGATGAATAAGAATGTGTAGGCAAGCATCCTTGAGATCCAGGGAAACTGGAAAAGCCTGAAGAAGTAGCAGAGGAAACAAAACTGGAAGGGACATGATCAAAAAGGAAGGGACTTTCCAAAAGGTGTTTAAATGAGATATATCCAGAATGGATCTGCAGGTGCCTTCTTTCCTGGGACCAAGAACATTCCGGAGTAAAATCTCTTCTGCCTCTGAGGAGTTGGAACTTCATGAATAGTTCCTGAGCCAACACGCTTGAAGCACCTCTGGGAAAAAAAGGCAGTTGTTCCTGAGGGGGCTGAGGAATGTCCAGATGGGGGTTTCCAAACAATGTAGTAACTCTGGTGAATTATGGAAAGAACCCAGGAGTCTTGGGTGATCTTTACTGACAGTACCTGGTTTGTTAGGAAAAGGAGGCTTTGGAGTAGGAGGAGTTTGGGCAGCCTTAACACCCTTCTACCACCCTTTTTACCTTTGGGGTGAGGGGAGACTGTCTACGGACAAAGGCAGGTTTATTAGGACAATTCCTCTGAAACTTGGACACAGGGGAAACAAAAATATGCTTCAACTCCTGTAAGGCCTTAACTTTTTCTTGCAGGGACTTAAACAGCTCCGAAGCAGCAGCACCAAACAAGTGCTTATTGTCCAAAGGAACATCCATCAGTTTAGCCTTGATATCATCAGGCAAAATCTGAAGTCTGAGCCAGGAATACCTCCTCAAAACTTATCCAAAAGTAGCAGCCCTAGATGAAGCATTAGCTGCAGCACAGCTGTATTTAATGGAATGGCAAACTACCTGGGAGGACATCCCAAGCAAAGCAAGAGCAGAGGCCTTCTCCTCAGAATCAAGGAGATCAGAAATAGCGCGACAGGCTTAGGACAGAAGAGCCACAATGTACCTAGTCATATGTGTCTGATAGTTAATAGCTCTAAAGGCTAGGGTGGCAGAAGTATACACCTTCTTACCAAGCCTCTCCATGGTTCTGCTATCCTTATCAGATGGAAGCAACTTAATGGAAGGCAACAGTTTGGAGGGCTTATTGGAAGCAACTGACACCACAGAGGGGGTCAGAGGAGGGACACTTGTAAAGAAACTTGCAGTCCTGGGGCAGTTTATAAAACTTATCAGGTGTTTTTGGGAGCAGGAGTTTGGAAATCAGGAGCCTGAGAAGCAGAAGAAAATGTATCCAGCAAGGCAGCAAGAACAGGAGGAACAGCAGAGGGTGTTGGAGACTCCATTTGTAGAAGCTCATAGTACTTCTTCTGAACATCAGACGCCTGAGCACAGTCCCATTTGAAAAATTACATCATTCTGGAAATAGTATCACCAAAAGAAATCTCCTCAAAAGGAGAGTCAGGACTGATAGACTCTTCTTCCTCAGAATCATAGTCAGGAGGTGAAAGAATCTGAAAGGAATATATCAGGGACTCTTCCTCATAATCAGCATCCTCCTCCTCAGAACAATCCTGCTCCCTGGATCTCTTAACAGAGGTAGACGACTAGGGAGGAGCAGGAACAGAAAACCCCTGTGAAGGTTTAAGAGTCATAAAGACATTGAAAAGGCCCTGAGTGAAGTTTTGCCATTCACTCTGAGGATCTTTTGGAACAGGCGAAATGTGTTTAGTTTTTTTTACTTCTTTTTAAGTGGGATGTAAGCTTTGAAAAATTTTTGACGTTCTGACCCCTGACAACACTCTATAATGATAGAACCTCATCCCTCACTAAAATTTGAGAACTTCCCTAGGCCTTTCAGTAATAACCAGTTGTGGTTCCCCCGTACATCTGAAGTGGATATCTGCAAAACCTCCATGGATGTGCATGGAGTCAGATCCATGCTGGCATCCAAAGTTGTGGCAGAGGAATCCGAGAAAGAAACTGGATGATCCTCTGGGCTTTCACCAGGCTCAGTGGAGGCAGTACAGCTGAAGAATCAGACCAAGCTTTCTTGGCCCTCTTCTTTGCAGATGGCTGACCCTCGGGCCAGGAAGATCCTTCCAGTGTATCCTTAGCCAACAGTTTAAGTCACTGGTTCTCTAAATGAATCACAAGGAAAGAAAGCAGACTTTGCAACATCTTAGGGTGAAAGTCTGGCAGATATCACAAGATGTATAGTCGTGGGAAGTACCTAAACAGGACAAACACTTTGCGATGATCTTTATGGGGAATCTGTCTCCCACACTTTCTGGATGACATGAAACCAAACAACCAGAAACAAGGCAAAACAAAGATAAGAAAATCAAAAAAAAAAAAAAAAGATGGAGTTCGGGCTGGTGACAAGGAAGTACGGAGGATAGTATATCCAGACATCATCTTCATGCCTTGTGCCATGCATGGGAAGCATATGTTTGACATATGGTGTACCCTTTACAACCAAAAAGCTTTTGTATATTGGGTGGACTTCTGGCTGTCCTTGGCAGGGAATCCCCATTGTCAAAAATACTGCAACATTGATATGGAAGGACATTGTATGTTGCAAGACGAAATAGTGCGTTTAGGACAAAGCGAGTTTTTCTCTCTTACTCTGGCACTGTTATGTACTGTATTTAATTTTTGATGTGCTTCATTGTAAAAAAAAAAATGGTCCTTTTTAACTTTCAGAAATTTCCACCTAATTATCTAGGACAGTGAAGAATAAAACATTATACCAGAGAACACTTTAGCAATAGTGTACAAAACTTAATGTGACATTGGACAGGGATAGGAATCATTTTTATGTAGCAGAGGCAGCCTGGGACACTTATTTTGTATAACAGAGGATTTCTGGGAAGTTTTAAAAATGTGCATTCATATGTTAGGTGTCCTAATGTTTCATATCTACTCTTGGTCATCCTGAATGACTTGATCATCTTTTCATAATCTTTACCTGTTCATTTCATCGCTGTATACTTTGTTCTACTGTTTCTTATTTCGTAATTGCAAGTAACCACTCTTTGCTATTATTTTCGTTTGCCTGTGTGATGCTACAGTGTAATCACTGTTAATGATATTTTCTGTGTTGTTTTTTTCCATCTCCATTTATCTTGACATTTTGCATGGCTGCATTATATCATTTTGCAGTAATTCTGTAGGTATAAGTGAGAAGTGTTATGCATTATTTTTGAATTTATTTTCCAATGTTATGCCTACAACCAGTGATTAATATGTTCAAAATACCTACTCAGTTAAAAAAAAAATCAAACTATATATAAATTAATATGAATAAATATGATTCTGCTAAAATACATCCATCTGTCATGATAAACTGCTTATTGCCTGTGACTGTGAACCAGGAGCACTGACTTACTGGCAGTTAAACATCTCAAACTGTGGTGCATCAGTTAGCATTGTCACTTCACAGCAAGATGTTCTCTGGTTCGATTCTCGGTTGGGGTGCCTTCTGTGCAGAGTCTGCATGTCCTCCCTGCAGTCGCGTGGGTTTCCTCCCACATTCCAAAGACATGCAGTAGATGGACTGGATACTTTAAATTGGCTGTAGGTGTGAGTGAGTGGTACGAGTGAACTACCGCTCAGGGCTAAATACCCAGCAATATAAACCTTAGCTTGAGATGATTGTCACTGTTGAAGTGACACCCTGACCCCATGTGCAAAAATTGGAAAAGGGGTTGAGGAGGATGGATGAATGAATGGAAACATCTCAAACACTAAAATGTAGCTCAGGACACTAGGAGTTCATTTTTTCCACCAATAATTTGTTCTTAAATTTGCAGATTCTCCACTTACAGTTTAATACTCCTTGAAAGCTACTGTATTAAAGACACATGGAATAAATTAGTGATGCTTGCGATTTTAATGTTCCATGAACTCATAGCAGCTCTGCAGTTTTACTCAGCTCTTTTCAATATGTGAAATAAATGAGTTGGCATCATGTCTGAAGTAACTCCCTATCCACTCTTCACACACACACGATGATTTCAAAAAAATAAAATCTATTTTGCTCATAAAACACTGAATTGAATCTCTGGATTTATTGCCCAGTATAAAATAATTTTAATTTTATTAATGTAGTACAGAATAGGAAGGACCATGAACACTGCTTTTTCTTTCTTTCTTTTATGTATTTATTTACCTTGCTAGTCTGACCTGACAAATTGCACCATTCAAGCAGACGCCAACTATAAAAGATACACCGTAGTGTTTCATGTCGAGAAAATGTGATTCAAAGATTGCTGTGGACACAATGAGAAAGATCTTATTAATTGCTTATTAGCATATCTCTGAGTGTTGTCAGATCTTATTGTGGTAATGTTTTCCCTGGTGGTATACTCACTCACACACAACCTCTCCCATACCCCTTGGCCAGTATCCGGAAGCCCGGGGGTGACAGATGCAGGGCATCTCTGGCAAAGCATCAAGGTCTGTCAATCATGTCATCCCAGGCAGAAAGATACTGGATTCCCTTAGAATGATACCAGAAACTTAGCCAATTGTTGAAATCTATAATTTTCTGCTTGTACTGTGGCATCATTCTTGGTGAAGGTAGGATGCTGCTCAGGGCTAGGGTCATACCCACCTGGGCTACATAATCCAAGAGCTCCTCCATGTCTGTTTTCATGTAGTCCAGGGAGGTACGTCTCAGGTCATTCACACCAACATGTAGAATGACACAGTCATATTTGTACCTGTTGTTGAGGGACCTGAGTGCGTGAGTTATGTGGTGGATCCTGGTGCCTGACAGGCAGCTGACTGTTACTTTCTCCTTATTCAACTTAGTGAGTGGGACATCAGCGTGCCTCACTATCGAGTCCTCTATGACTAGTGTGTTGGGCATGCTCTTTTGCCTTAGGGCCTTTGGTTGAGTGGCACACTGTTTAGGAGAGTTATGTGTCTCATGATTAGTGTATTGTGGTGGTCGAGTGTGTTGCTGCCTTGGAGGTCTCTGCTGTTTGGGTAGATTATTATTGAAGGCGGGTGTGCAGTTTGTGTTTTTATGTGAAGGCAGTGCTGGTGTGTGTTCTGGAGGGCTCTGTGTTCCATGTGGTGTGGTGCAAGTGTTGACCTTCTCCTCTTGACCAGCTGTTCCGGTCTTGTCTGGAGAGTGCGTGGTTTCCAATTTGGATATATAAGTGGATCTCTCGCAAGTCTGAGTGTTGGGAGGTAAGAGGAGAGGGTTGTCAGTGTACGTGAGGCAGTTGCCACATTGCCTCAGGATGCCCAAGTTCACTAGGTTAATAGGAGAATGCACAGGGAACTAACCTTTAGACATGCCTGGAGGGATGGGCATTAATAATGAGTATTGGAGCTGTTTCCTTGTAGAACATTTAGTGCTGGTAGCACTTTTGTGTGCTACAATAATTGCTACAAGTAGTCTGGTAAAGTGCTAGACAAATAAGCTAGTAAAAGTACAGGAGAGGAGAGAACTAGTAGATCTAAGGGAAAAATGAAGAGCAGACTTTGGAACCATTCAGGACAAACAGTCCTGGATACAGCAAATCTGTATCTGGACTAGACTAGTTACGGGAAAGGTGGGAAACAAGCGCAAATGCAGGTTTTTAAACCAGAAAGTTGAAAGAGATGGAAAAACTGCCCAAACAGTCAATAAACTACAATTTCTGTGCCAGAAACCACTCCTCTTGTGGTAGATAGGCTACCTAGTGCTTACCACTCCCACTGATAAGCTAGAAGGCTTCCCTCCAACACAGAAAGGCTTGGTGGGCTCAGAAGCTTACATACAGTCCTGGATACAGCACATCTGTATCTAGACTAGATTAGTTACAGGAAAGGTGAGAAAAGCGTAAATGCAGGCTTTTAAACCAGAAAATTGAAAGAAATGGAAAAACTGCCCAAACAGCCACTGTACTACAATTTCTAGGCCAGAAACCACTCCTCTTGTGATAGATAGGCTACCTACTGCTTAACACTCCCACTAATCAGCTAGAAGGCTTCCCTCCAACACAGAAAGGCATGGGGGGCTCAGAAGCTTACAAACAGTCCTGTATACAGCAAATCTGTATCTGGACTAGACTGGTAACAGGAAAGGCAGGAAACAAGCTTAGAATTTTTTTGTTTTAGTAAAGTGGAAAGGGAGAAAGGAGGAGCAGAAGATAAGTTAAGAAACTGAGTGGGTTGGCCTTGTCAAATGTTCTCTCTGTATTAGGTATAATGAGCTAATGACACTAGACTGGGAGGGGTGTCCCAGATCAGATTTACAGTAGGGGTGGGTAACTGCAAAGCCACCAAATATAAGAAAAGGGTACCAATAGGGAAGGAAGGTGAGAAACTAAATCAGTTGTATGATACACTCCTTTGTTGGAAATCAGAGCAAACAAACACAAACATATATTTAACAAATGGAGAAGATTTCCACTTAATACCTCTCACACAGTGTAACTAGCTAGAAAAGATTTGCAAACAGTGTGATAGTAAAAACCTTATTTATCAGGCCCTGTGAGGCAGCCAATTTTAATACAGCCATGCAGATTAGTTTATAGCTGGAAAATACAGTAAAAAGTATACAGCAGACATTAAAAGTGGTATAAATAACTAGTAAAAAAAGCAAAAAACAGGATATTTAATGTTATGTATAGCAGATCAGAGTTTTGCTCAGTGCCCTTCCTCCGATTAGCTCTATGCGAAATAGTAGAAACACTCACAAGGTAACTTCTTAAGTAACAGAAAGTTGGAATCTGAAACAACTTTAAAAAAAAAGCTCCAAAGAACCAAGGAGGTGTTTACTCCAAGCCTTAGTCCAGGTAACCCCAATCAGTCAATGACCATAAACACTTCACTCTTCCCTGAAATGCATAAATGGCCTTTGCTAAACTAAGATAGCCTGGAACATGTGCCTTACACTGATGTATGTAGTCATGTGTGACTAAAGTACAGTTTTGTACCTACCATAAATGTAGAAGTTTGAGTGTTCACCCTGCTGCAGTCATCACACTTGGGTTATCCTGTCTTGGTTGCTTCTTCCCTGACGTCAATGTGCCAGGGGTATAAATAATGCATCCAACGCCATTTTCTTCAGTTTTTCTTGCCCCAGATGTCAGGTGCCTCCAAAAAGGTGGTCAGTAATTTAGTACCAAATTAAGTAATTTCTGCACAAACACTAAATCCCTCCAGCTATAAGCAAATACATCAGGGAGGTAATGTAGAGATTTTAGCCAGTTAGATCAGAGGGATGGAGGGAGGCAGCAGGGTGAACACTCAAACATCTACATTTATGGTAGGTACAAAACTGTACTATGTTCATCGTGTTACCCTGCTGCAGTCATCACACTTGGGCAGAATCCCAAAGCTAAGGATGGGTGGAGGAGTTATAGAGGGTTAGAGGAGGCTAGAAGGCCCTGCAGAACTGCAGCCAGCTCTAGTCTTAGAGTAAAGTGGTAAGTGATAGTGTTTGGTAAAGGTGTGTACTGAACTCCAAGTTGCAGCTTCCAAAATCTCTTTGGTAGGAACCCCCCTGAGGAAGGCTGTAGATGTAGCGGTTTTCCATGATGGGTATAGCAAAAACGAATGCAATGTCCTATCCATTTGGAAATGGTTTGTTTTGATATAGCCTTCCCTTGTGAAGCTGTAGCATAGGATACAAAGAGCTGGTCAGATTTTCTGAAAGCTTTAGTTTTATCCAAGTAGTAACAAAGTTGCCTGTGAATGTCCAAGGAATGCAGGAGTCTTTCTCCTTTGTTCTGTGGATTTGGGAAGAAGGTGGGTAAGTGGATGGTTTAATTTAAAGCCACACTGGAAATCACCTTAGGCATGAAGGAATGATTAGTTCGTAGAGAAACTCTGTCTTGATGGAAAATAAAGAAAGGTTCCACTGCCATTAGTGCCTGCAGCTCTGAGACTCTTCTAGCTGAAGTTATTGCTAGTAGCAGGGCAGTCTTCCATGATAGAAACTGTAGATCTGCAGAGAAAGCTGGTTCAAAGGGAGGTAGCGTAAGTTTTTCCAGAACAAAATTGAAGTCCCATGTTGGTGTAGGTGCTCTCCTGGGGGGCCTAATGTTTTTTGCCCCTCTGAGGAACTGCCGTAGAAGTGGATGCGAAAATAAGGGTGGATCCGTGTTGTAGTGGGCTGAAATATCTGATGCATGGATTTTAATGGAAGAAAAAGAAAGTCCTTTGTGCAACATCTCAGTTAGGTACTGTAGAATCTGAGGCATGTGAGGCTGAAGTGTGTTTTGTCCTTTAGCTTGGTTCCAGGCGCAAAACCTTTTCCATTTATCCGAATAGGCCTTCCTGGTACTGGGCCTCCTAGCTTCCAGAATAACATCCATAACAGCTTGGGAAAGAGGAGCTGGCTGGATGCTTAGGTGATTTGCCATGCAGCCAGATTTAAGGTTTTGAGCTGGCTGTGAAGAATCTGATTGTTTTGCTGTGTGAGCAAATCTGCAATTTGTGGTAAAATCCAAGGTGGGCCCTGGGCCATATTCCTCAATAGTGGGTACCAGTGCTGGCATGGCCAGTCTGGGGCTATGAGTATCAGTCGTGGTCTCTCATTTCTGACTTTCAGAAGCACCTTTGTGAGGAGAGGCAATGGAGGAAAGGCATATACTGTCAGGTTTTTCCAACTGAATGAGAGTGCGTCCACTTTCCAAGCTTGATGGTGAAGTGCCCTTGTACAAAATTTTGTCAGTTGATAGTTTAGAGGACTGGCAAACAGGTTTATGTCTGGAAGGCCCCATTTTTGAGTTATCATTGCAAATACTTGTGGATCCAGTTTCCACTCGTGGGGGTCCATGATGTTTCTGCTGAGGTCGTCTGCCAATGTGTTCTTTTTTCCCGGCAGGAATTGAGCTTGTAACTGAACTTGGTAAGTCAGAGCTGTGTTCCACAAGGTCATTGCTTGCCTGCATAGATTTTGCCTTATCCTCCATTTTCTTCAAGACTTCTGCTTTAACTCCAAAAAGAACATCCTGCTGTAAGGGAGCATCTAGAAACTTTGCTTTAACATGATCAGGCAGAGTTTGTTCCTTTAACCAAGCATGCCTACGTATAACAGACCCAGTGACAGCTGCTCTGCAGGAAGCCTCCAAAGAATCAAAACCACATTGTAAAGTATGTTTGCCCACCTGTTCAGTTGCATGTAACAGATCCTGCATTTCTTTCAATTCAGACTGCTGAGGGAGTGTGCTCATTTTTTGTTTTAACTAAGACATAAGAAATTGCTGATATTTTAGCATGTGAAATTGGCAATTTAGTGCCCTCATAGCTAGAGTGGCTTAGGTGTAAACCTTTTTCCCCCACCTGTCTAGTGCTCTGGAGTCCCTTTCAGAGGGTACAGGATTTTTTGCCATAGAAGCCTTAGCCCCTTTGGGACCCTGGGAGATAGTCTCTGGATCAGCAACAGGGCTTTTATAAAGGAATTTGTGGGAGTCAGGCACGCTATAGTATCTGTCAGGTTTGGCTGGAGCAGGAGGCAGAGAATCTGGGTTCAAACTGGATTCTAAGTAAACATCATCCACAATGTCTAAAACTGGGGGGATGGCAAGAGGTCTGTGCTGGGGAGTAAAAAAACTCTGAGCCTTTTCTTTGAGTCAGAGTAGTCCTGACCTTCCCAGTGAAAATGTTCCCTCATAGTGCGTAAAGTTTCCCCAAAGGAGTAGTCTTCAGGAGGAGAAGCTGAGGGAATAGAATCCTCAGCATCAGAATCTTCATAAGGGGAGAAGGAGTAATCTTGGTCCTCAGAGGAACCTGAGGAAATAGACACTTGTTCAGAGGAGGCATAATCTTCATCTTGTCTAGGCCTTTTGTCGGAACCCTGATTAAAGAGATCAAATCTTCAGCCATTTTAAGCATCTGTTTCTTAGGCATGGGGCCTTGAACTGGAGACTGAAGTGCAGTCTTTAGGTTTAATAGGAGTCTTAGTCTTAGGATACGTTTTATGGTGAGCGTCGTTGGTCTGAAGAAACCGAAGGTGTTCTGCAGCACCGACATCTTTATCGGCAATGTCGTTGGTAGGGGCTAAACAAAATGGCTTAGCCTAGTACTCTCCGTAAAAGCTCGGCGGCTCGGGTTCCACAACCGCCGTAGTCACGTCAGAGCCTCACTGAAGACTGGTGAACGGAGACCGGACCAGCCGGCCTCGGAGTCTGGCCTGGGTCTAGGCTGCCTGTCCTTCATAGTGTAGTTAAATTTTCGTAGTGTTGTAAATCAAAGTATTAAACCTAGCACAAAAGGCAAGGTATTCAGTAAGAATGAAAATCCTTATGAGGTATTTGCTTCCCACAAGAAATACAATTGTTAATTTTTATGACATCGGTCTGAGGCAAGAAAAGTTTCCCCAATGGGGTACTTAGCTTTATTGAAGACTTTGGATCTGAAATTGACCGAAAAAAAGGAGTGGAGTCGGCCGGGCACTTTATAATTGAGTCCGGGCACTTTGAAGCTGGAGAAAGAAAAGAAGAAAAAAAATCGCCGATGCATTATTTTATATGGCACTGGCACTGGGCGAAGGACCAAGACTTTGGAATTCGTGATGACTGCAGCAGGGTAACACGATGAACATCATGACATGGGCATTATTAGATGACAAGATATGCCTTACACTGATATATCACAGAGATGACATTTTTAAAGCAGCCTTGTCTGAATTCAGATTCGGCTAACTGCTTCTGATCTCCTCATAGTCTGCTTGTTCCTCTGTTAAGTTTGTAACCGAAAAAAATTCCACCAGTGCTTGACCAGGTGTACACCAAACAAAATCCAAAGAAAACCAAGTCAGTCCAAAGGGAAACCACAAAGCAGCGTTTTAAGAAATCCAAGTAAAACAGAGAATGGTTAAGCGCTTTCGTTTTTTTTTTTTTGGCAGACGAAAGCACTTAACTATTCTCTGTTTTACTTAGATTTATTAAAACGCTGCTTTGTGGTTTCCTTTTGGACTGACTTGGTTTTCTTTGGACTCTTGTTAAGTTTGGTTACCTTGTCTCGAGCATTGACCTTTGTAGGTGGGCCCGTTGTTTACAGTGGAGCGTTTTCTTGGGATACTCAATCTTTGAGTGGTCTGTAAACTGCTGACACTTGACATTTATATCAGTAGTGGATTGTCTTTTTTGTCAGTTTTAACTACCAGGAGCCACATATATGCAGCAATCTCTAGTAGTATACTGCTTACTGTGTATCAATTGTGTGTGATGATGCAAGTCATAGTACTTGGACTGAAGAGCAACAGCCCATATCGTCTCCTAGAGAAGGTATGCTAATGCTTTGTCACTTAGCCATACACTGGATCTGTCAGTGTTAATGCAGCTAGGTAGTTTTAACGTATGCTTTTGTGACTTGATTTCTAAACCACAGATTATGTTTATACGGACAGAGTGTTAGTATCTATATTGAAGTTTTCATAAATTTCATACTCTGTGTTAATGTCATGTTTAATGTGTCATACTGCAGCATACTATTTATGTTTTTATTTGACATTTGTTTACCGGGGAGGTCCGACTGGACTGATAGTCCATTTTCAGCAGAGCACCAGGCAGAAAAGCTGCACAATACAATTTAACAAGGATAACATTTTCATATTGGTTATACATTAGTTACAAAGTAAACAAATTATGACTATAGAATTACAAAATACAATATACATAAGGTACATCAGTTACATTGGTATGTAGATGTATTTACAGCGGACAGTAAGTGAAAGAGTAGAAGCTAGTTGGCAGAAATCGGAGTAATTTTGGAGGGGTCAAGGAGGTGGAAGGGGTGGTAGCAAATAGAGGAGAAAAGGGTATTCAGTGAATTGAGAGTTAGAAATGAGGGTAAGAGTTAATAGAATTGTTGGTACCATTAGCCTGGGGCTGAACATGAGCAGAGCCAGTTATTTGTTAGGGTTACTTTGAGGAGTTGTTTAAATTTAGATAGGTTGTTGGTATTTTGGATATGTTGAGGGATGGTATTCCAGACTTTATATGTGTGGTTTGAGAAAAGAGGATCCTGAAACTGTTGTTGGGTTTTGTGACTTTTAATAGCAATTTGTTGGATGATGTTAAGGATCTTGTAATGGAGTAGGGTTCTAGTAGATTTTGTAGTGTTGGGCATTTGTCAGGTTGTTATATTATGGTATGGGTAATTGTGAGTTGACTGAAGGATAAAAGGTTGTGTAGTTCAAGCCAGTTTAGTTGGTGAAGGATATCACAGTGGTGTGATCTGTATGGTGAGTGTCTGGCAAATCTGGCAACCCTATTATAGCAGGCTTCAAGCTTAGCTAGGTCAGTTTTCATAAGGTTGGTAAAGATAGGTGAGGCATACAGTAGAGTAGAAATAGTAAATTCTCAGTTAACTGAAATTCAGGCAATCAGCAACCTCTCACACACAGATGCTTCTGTTTTCATACATGCATTCAGTTACTCTTTCTCACTCAGATCTCTCACAAACACTCTCTTCAGCTTTCATACATCTGTCTGATCTGTCACACACAGTCACTTCTGCTTTCAAACATGCATTCACCCAGTCACTCACTCTGATCATTCACCCACACAATCTCTTCTGCTTTCATTCGTACATTCACCTAGTCACTCACTCCAATCGCTTACACACAGTCTCTTCTGCTTTCATACATCCATTCACTCACTCTTTCTCTCTCCGATCTCTCACATACACTTCTGCATGCCACTGTCAAGCAACCAGAAACTACAGTTATCTGGCATCTACCAATCCCCATTGGTGCCAGTTAACTGAGAGTTTACAATAGTAGGTGGGTCCTGGCAATAGTTTTTGGTGGAGTTGGTGAGGTATGGTTAGGTTTAAGCCTGTTGAGGGAGCCAAGTGTAGCATGGGGCTTTTTAATGACAAGTGCTAGTGTTTGTCGAATCTCAAACTTATCTATTGTGACTCCAAGCATTTTTGTGTGAGAGACAGGTTAAATTTTAGTGTTGTTTGATGTATAGATGAGAAAGGAGGATGTGAGATTGGCGGTTTTGTTTTTGGTAAATAACATTAATTTAATCTTATTGGGATTGAGAATTACATGATAGTTGGAAAGCCAAGACTTGATAGCTGAGAAGGATTGTTGGGCTATTTCTTGGACTTGCAGAAGGGAGGAGGCTGCACAGATGAGTGTGGAGTCGTCTGCATATTTAACAATAGTGGCGAGGTTAGTATCTGTGTGAAGTTTATTGGTGAAAATAGCTAACAGGGGTGGGCCTAGAAATGAACCTTGAAGGATGCCTACTGTGACAGGTAATAGGAAGGATAGATCCCCTTGCCATCTGACTGCTTGCTGTTGGTCAGATAGAAAGTTGCAAAACCATGAGAGAGCTGTGTGGTTTAGGTTTAGGGATGAGAGTTCATATAGTAGCTTTTGGTATAAAACTGTATCAAAAGATTTGGACATATCTAGAAAGATGGAGGAAACTAACTGTTAATTTTGAGTTGGTTAATTGTGTTGGTGAAACTAATAAGGCAGTTCTGGTACTGTGACAGGGTCGAAAGCCATGTTGGGAGTTAGTTAGGAGGTTATTGCTTAAAATGCATTTCATGAGCTGTGAGTGTATGCACTTTTCTAGAATTTTTGATAGTGGAGATAAAATGGCTATTGGTCTGTAATTAGTGAAATCGGTTGATGTTCCACCTTTATGCGGGGAGGGGGGGTATAGGAATTTTTCCAGAGTTTGGGAATATAGTGTTCTGTGATAGATTGATTGACCAGAAGTGAAACGGTGTAAGAGATAGTGTTGGCTGCTAATTAGAGATATTCAGATGGCAGAAGGTCTGCTGCTAGGGATGTGAGTTTTAGCTTGTTGAGTAATTTTCTTATGGTGCTGGTTTAGACAGGTTTTAGGATGAATGAGTTGGTACTTGGTTCAGGTTCTGGAGGGGCGGGTAAGGGAGTACTGATGTTATTTTTGGGTTCCTATTACATTATCAAAGTTTTACAACTACGAACGTCATGTAGTTGAACCCATATGTTCGAAGTTGTGAAACTTCGAATACTTAAAAAAAAAAAAATGAAAAAAAGAAAAAAAACTTACCTGATGGTTGTAAGCAGGGGGGCAAGCACCCCTGCACCCCCCGCTTTTTAAATATACTAACTCCGAGATCGCACTACAGTGTAGTAAAGGGAAATCTTCCCTTTCCACACTGTACTGCATTCTAGTGCGGTGTCAGAGCTGATATAGTTAAAGAGCAGGGGGGGTGCAGGGGTGCTTGCCCCCCTGCTTACAATCATCAGGTAAGTTTTTTCTTTTCTTTTTTTTTTTTTTAACATTTTCGAAGTTTTACAACTTTGAACATATGGATTCGACCATATGGCGTTTGGAGTTGTACAACTTCAATAACGTAATAGGAACGCGTTATTTTTGACTAGTGATAGTACAGAGTTGGTAAAATATGTACTAAACTGGGAAGCTATGCTGTCAGTAGTATTTGTGGTGGAGAGGGTTAGAGTTGAGGTTTGGCCAGCTAGTGGAAGTTGATTAATAGCACCTCAGAATTTTTGAGGATTATTTTGTTGTTTTTGTTGAATCCTAGTGTAGTACAATTTTTTATCATTCCCGATTTTTTTTTTTTTACTTATTTCTTAGTTGCCAGTAAAAGTCTAAAGAGGCTTGATTTTTGTTCTTCTGATATTTTATCCAGGCTTTGCTCTCAGCTTCAGTAGCTGCTTGGTATCTTTAGTTAACCGTGGTAAAGTATTGTATGGCAGAATCTAGATGGAGATGCTTTAGTGGGGACCAGTCACAGTGTTGGAGGAGTGATATGAAGGTATTGGAAGAAAAATATTTTGGTACGAACTTGTTGGTATGTGGTATTTTTTGTGGCTAGAGACGGTACCTAAGGAGATAGGTAGGTAGATGGTCGCTGAGGCTTTCAGGGCGGCACCCACCCTGGTACATAGACCAGTGATGGCTTGTTGGTTAAAATCCAGTCAAGAATGGACTGCCTGTTGCTGTTTTGTCTGATCTACTTGAGATTTGTATTGTTTGGGTGTAACTGTATAGATTTTTAAAGTTAGAGGGGTTGTCTGAGGCACAGGCTAGCTGGTTAAATGTAGAGGAAGACCAGTGAAGTAAGTTTTCATTTATGGATAGGTTGTTGACAGGTTCAACATGAAATTATTCAAAATTAATATTTAGATTTCAGAATGTATGCAGTATGTTACTGTATAATTGTGTTACTTTATGAACATTTCTGTTAAAGGGTCATAAAATCAATAAGCTTATGTTAGAAGTGTGTGTGTGTGTGTGTGTGTGTGTGTGTGTGTGTGTGTGTGTGTGTGTGTGTGTGTGTGTGTGTGTGTGTGTGTGCGTGTGTGTGTGTGTGTGTGTGTGTCTATTACAATTAATCATAATTATGGCAGCAATAATAGGTTATATTACTCCCTGTCCCCTTCCTGTGGTTGTGCATTAGAGGAAGGTAGCTGATAAGTGTGGCATGCGAGTTGAACATACTTTCATTTAAACTGAATGCTCTCTGTATATGCAGACATTTCACAGAGCAACTGGACGTGTTGCCACATGTGACAACGTAATACAGAAACCTGGGCAGGATTCATGGGAAGTGAAGTGTCACAAATGTTGTGGAACAATTGACTTTGATAACAGAGTTGTAAGAAAAATTACATCAACATGTTCAGATGCTTCTGGTGCAATACACCTCTGAACCCTCTCCCATATGAAATATATGATCCCTGGTATGTGCAAATACTCTTCCAAGACATCTCTCTGAGCTTTGATTAAACCTCTGAGATGTTTGTATTTTAAGGTTTCTACCCACACCATTATTATGTGTAATAAAAAATGCCTATTTTTTGCAGACTGATTTAGTCCAAATCATGAGATAATGCTAATATTATCTAGAGGTAATTTGACTGAAACATTAGGAGGATACTTCTCTCCATTTTTTCAATAAGTGGTATGAGATCTTTTACATCACCTGAGGTAACAGCAGCTCAGGCAGGTGGAAACTCTGTTTAATGTGTCGTCTGATGGCTGAAGAGTAGTTTTTCATAAGCAATATCTTCTTTTAAGGGGTACTCAGTCCTGATTCAGGCTGTGATGCCTTGATCTTCCGAGTTGCTTTTCAAGTTCAGAATGTAAAAAGCACAAAATGTCACAATCAGAGATTTTGTAGGAGGTGATCCTACTGTAACTATCAGATCAGCTGTAGGACTGCTCAGCTAATAAATATTTCTGAGGCTGCCTCGCTCCTGCCACCAAGTGTATCTCTCTACCCCGAACTCCAGTTCTTTGTTGCTCTTCAAACCATCTGCAATGATTAGAGCGTACTCAGCTTGCACAACACATTTTTTTTTTACTGAAAAAGTTAGCCTTTGTGCTCCTTTTGAATATTGAAGTGTGGGTCTCAAACATACCCACTGTATTTTTATTTTTATTTTTTTGTAGAAATGCCCAGCTTTGTGTTTTTTGGGGGGCTTTGTATACTACTGTTCTTCTCTTTTTAACCCTTGGAAGACTCATTGAAACCTATGTCTTCAAAATGTCCCTGTGATAGTCCGTTTTACCAGCCAGTGGGCACACATTCTGTTTGTATTGCCTATGAAAGGGTCATCACACATCCCATTACACTATCTGCTGTAATTTTACTAGTGCTACCTGCAAAAAGAAGAAAGAACAGATTCAGAATTTTTTTTTTTTTTTATGACAGAGGCCCAGTCAGACAAATAGCATGTACTTGGGTTCAGGGGTGTAGCTAGGATTTTCAAATTTGTACTCACAGCTCTCAAACTGCTACCCCAGCCAAGCTACGGCCATTCTCGTAATTCACGGTTTGCTCTTTTAGTATCGATGAAGAGGCATTCACTGTAATGCCTCTTCAGTAATATAATATAAATTCACTCAAACTCGGTTCCTTGAATTGAAAATGAACCAGAAAGTCAGTTCTTTGAAAAATGCAGCATGGTAATTGGGGTAGAGTATTCATGCTTTTGTTTTTTGTAACTAAGGTACAGGTTTTGAGCTTGAGTAAATTACTAAACACCTGCTACCCCTAACTAGGGTGTTTCATTCACACACACACACCCCACCTGCCTCTTAGTGCAAGAAATATGGACAAAGCCTAAAATAAACAGGGACAGATATTAAATAATGCTCTCGTGAACTTAGAAAGTTGCTAGAATAACAGGATTTGCGCTAGTATGAATTTTTCTAAAGGACATGAAGTCTAAAACTCAAATGTGTCATTATTTAGCAACTTTAGCCTTCAATGATTTTCTAGAAAATCACAAAATTTATGAGGAACAGACAAAAAATATGGGGCAAAAATCTGGACATTCTGCAAAATTCGGACAGTTGAGAGGTATGCTTCCTACCACACACACACACACACACACACACACACACACACACACACACACACACACATATACCTCTCAACCTTTTAGAGCGACAAATCCAAAAATAAATTGAGGCAAAGGCCCAAAAATAAAGACTTTTTTAAAATATTGCCCTTATAAATTTAGAAAGATAATAGAATAGTAGTAGGTCTTGCATTAGTACGAATTTTCTGAAAGGTATGAAATCTGAAACTCAAATGTCTGCTATTATTTTCTAACTTCAGTCTTTAACGATTTGCCACTAATTTGCCAGAAAACTGCAATTTTATGAAAAACGGACCAAAAATGCGATGCAAAAATATAAAATTGCCAGACAATACAGCTAGGAACCTGTCAAAGAAGGGAAACCATTTTAATATGAGCACTGTTAGCAGGCAGCTGACAAAATTAGAGAATCTACATGCATTTCTGAAATAAAAGTAATGTATAACTCTGATCATTAGTTATTTATAATTGTAAAGCCTCCACATTTTCTTCCAAAATTGCTATTTTTGTGGAGGGATTATTAGGGGGGAGCAACATTTTGAGCCAAAATTGGGAACAGTTGAGAGGTTTGGATATTTCGAATTCTATAAAGCGATTTATTTGCACGTACCTCTCAACCTCTTAATGCAGGAAATCTGGACAAGGCCAAATATATTGGGGGAACATACAAACAGTACTAAAAATTGATCTTGTATAAACTTGACCGTTGATAGAATAACAGGTCTTGCTTTAGCATGCATTTTTCTGAAGCTTAATGTCTGTCATTATTTAGTGACTTCATTCCTAAATGATTTGCTAGAAAAGTTTTATTTTGCATTTTACAGCACAAACACCAATAAATATCTGCTAAACAAAGCAATGCAGTCTCACAATGAAACTAGACTTAGCATTAAAACTTCTCTGCCCTTGAAACTCACATTCATTGAAACAGCATTGAAACCCACATTCAAAGAAAATACATTTTGCCAGTGGCAGATAAAGATTAACTTTGTGCTGTTTTCAAATCATAGGCCCCTTGTGCTGTTTTCAAATCATAGGCCCCTTGCACATGGAACATACACGTGCTCTTTGATAGACCTTCCTGATTGTATTCAATTATATTCCTTGTACAATACAGTATAGTTGTTAGAGAGCATTTTAAATTTATTATATTCCTTGTACAATACAGTATAGTTGTTAGAGAGCATTTTAAATTTATTGTTTTGAACATTTTTCCAGTAAACAATGAAAAAAAATGCATGCACCAATAATGACAAAACAGCCCAGTTCAGAACATTTCCATCATAAAAGTCTACTCAAACTTCTACAGTCCACCAGTATCAGTAAATATGCACAATCTCTGAACTAATAAAAGCCATCTACACAATTCCACATTAAAGAAATTTGTAACTAATGAAGTGGTTGCTGCTAGCAAACAACTTTATATTTCATTGTTTCATCTACAAATAAAGTGCCTGTTGCCCTTGAGGAATTAATTGCCTATGTTGCATTAAACAAAGTGATACGCTAGTAATATTGCAATAGGGAATGGATGGCAAACTGATAACAGGTTCATAGTTACTACTAGATATCTTCGCCAAAAAGGACTACAGCATCCACCCCCCTTTACAACACAGTACAGTATCAGCAATGCACTACCTACTGTAGGAGAAGAACCCACAGCCTTCTGTATCAAAAGCAAGTGCACTAACTGTTGTGCTATTAAGAACATAAGCAGGCTCAGCATAAGCAGCACTAAACTTTATCTCCCCTGCAACTCTCAGCTCGTTGTAAAATGTACTCGACACTCAGTTGTATCTCTGAACTTTGCAGCACAAGAAATCTGGAAAAAGCCAACATTTATTGGGGGGGGGGGGGGGCAAAAGCCCAAAAACCAGGGACACATTTTAAACATTGCTTGTATAATTTTGGAAAGTTGCTAGAATAAAATGCTGTGTTACCACCATGCATGTCTTGAACCCAGAACTATATGCACTACAGTCTAAATCAGCAGCTTGCAAAACAGGAAGACTGAAACTTAATGGCTATTAGATAGCTCTCAACCTCTTAGCACAAAAACCTGGACAAACAACAAAAATAATAATGGGGGAATACAACTTCAGTTCTCACTTCTCACCACAACTGGGGAATACAACTTCAGTTCTCACCATAGCTCACAACTGTTAGAAATAAATGAAGCCTATATCACAGCAGTCTATACACTAAATATACTGTTCACTGCCTGAAAAAAACACTAGAGCATAATGTTAAACTTTCCGGCTGATTTCTAACAAATTCAAAACTGCCAGCATTTAAAAACGTAGCTGGTTGGTGTTTGCAGTGGTTGTTGTGTACCTGCTCTGTTCATACAGTGAAAAGATTTTTCCAACAGAAAATTCTCATTAAGAAAAGTTTGCAGAGTCCTTCCTAATTTGACCAACCATGCAACTATTTACAGACACGTCATTGTTTAGGCTTAGACAAGGATCATGTATAGGAAAGGTTGCTGTATTCTTCCCATCTCAATGTGTACGACAAGGCTGGCACTTTATCTGGAATTACATGTGATGCCAACACACATATACATACAAACACACACACACACACACACACACACACACACACACACACACACACACACACACACACACACACACACACACATGCTTTAAGGCAATTTTCATGGCTCAGTGTTCCTCCACTTCTCTGACCTTATATGTGCCCTTAGGTAGCTTCCCTCTACCTCTCCATCCCTCCCATTTCTTTAATTCCTAAATAATGCACACCCTGCTATTTTGGGTTAATGTTGGTTGACTACCCTTTAAGAGAATGCAGGCAATGCCAAATAAAATATCTGCAACCCCCATACCCCCATTATAAATATACCTACTCCAGGGCTGCACAGCAATGATGAAAAGTGAATGCATCGCTGTTACACAAAGTGGTTCCAGCAAGTAGCACTCTCATTCATAGCATTTGCATAAAGAATACTGAACCAATTGATTGCATCATGCTATCTCCACGTCTAACTCCTCTTACAACTGGCCTTTGTTTCTCTGATAACAGAAATAAGCCCCCTTCTACATCATTGCTTACAACTCCTCATCTTCTGTCCCTGCCCCCTTGCTTTGAATACTAGTACTTAATACATGGTCTTGCTCTGTCTCATACTTGCTGCTTTCTTTGTCTACATTGTATTCTGTGGGTGTTTTTCCATCTGCATAGTCCCTGTGAACCTGTCTCTATTTTCTACTTCCAAGCTACATCATCCTCTTTTTCCTCTTAGTTTAAAGGTATGATTAGGAAGGTTTACCATGTTCTTCATCTCACATTGCTGCAGTCCTTACATAAGGGTAGTCCGCTGTCCTCGGTCGGCCCGAATACCAAAGTATTAGGCTGACGTCGGTCAAGGCGCTTAAAACTGACATCAGGACGTCAGGGTACAAAAGCGCATGACCGACGTCATATCCTCAGTCTTTTTTGCCGCATGGTCCGATGCAGAAGCAGCGTTGCAAGTGCCGTTCGGCGTTCTGAAATTTTTCGAGTTCGGAGTTTCAGACCGAATCCAAGTTGGCTAAGTACCCGTTAGAATATTTTGTTTTTCTTGCCTCAGTGTATTACCGGATGTCAGTAAAAGTGAATAATTGCATTACTAGTGGGAAACAGATACCGCATAGGGATTACCATTCTTTGTGCATTCCTTGTTTGGGGCCTGAGCACGGCGTGGTGGTGTTGCTTTTGTGCTAGGTTTAATAAGCGCACTATTAGCGAAGGTTAGATTGTGCTAGGCTGGTCTTGATGCGGTGCAATTATAATATGCCGTCGGATACTCCGGCCCGCTTCCTAAGAAGCGCAAAGACAAAGCGGTTAAACCCAGGCATGATGAGTCGTCCGTTCCGGACGCCGGTTCTTTAGAGGCTTCAGTGGAACCGGTGGTTCCGATGGAGGCTTCTCTGGAGTCTCAGGGGGAGACTTTAATTTTGCAGGATGTGGCCTCTCAAGAGGCAGGTCAGGCTGAAGGGGCTTCTCAGGTTTCTATACTCCCCTCCCTTCCCAGGGTGGTTAGGCCCTCTCCTTCTGTTTCCAAGGCTTTTTCCAGAGGCAGGCCAGGTTTAGCTTCTGCTGGTGTCAGTCCTAGTTCAGCAGGGTCTGAGCCTAAGAAGCACAAATGGCAGAAGATTTGATTACTCTGATTAGAGGTTCTATGCCCCCTCCTGATAAGAGGCCTAGGGTGGAGCCAGAGTTGGAAAGTTTTGAACAGGCTTCGGATGATTCAGAGTCTTCGGCTGAAGACTTGCAGGAATACACTCCATATTCTGATTCTGATGCAGAAGATTCCACTCCTTCTGCTTCTCCTCCAGAGGATTTTTCTTTTTCAGAGACACTTCATTCTATCAGGGAACATTTTAAGTGGCAAGGTCAGGACTTCTCTGATTCACGGCAATGGCTTAGGGAATTTTTGTGTTTATCTCAACATAGGCCCTTAGCTATACCCCTGTTCTGGATGTTGTGCAAGATGTATTTTCAGAGGCTTCACTTAATCCTGATTCTCTGCCCCCTGCGCCTGTTAAACCGGATAGGTATTACAGGGTGCCTGAGGCTCACAAATATCTCTATAAGAGTCCTAGGGCGGACCCAGAAACTGTTAGTCAGGGACCTAAGGGTGTCAAGGCCTCTGTTGTAAAGAATCCGGTTCCTCTAGATAAAGAGGCCAGAGCTTTGGATAGATGGGGAAAGAAGGTCTATACATCTTCTACCTTAGCTATGAGGGCTTTGAATTGCCAGTTTCATATGTTGAAATATCAAAATTTTCTTCTTTCACAATTGAAATCTAAGGTGGATGCTCTGGCAGAAGGCATTGACTGTAAAGAATTACAAGATTTGGTGCATGTCTCTGAACAGGTGGGTAAGCATTCTTTGCAGTGTGGTTTTGATGCTTTGCAGGCCTCTTCTAGGGTGGCTGCCACTGGTTCAGTTCTTCGCAGGCACGCCTGGCTTAAGGATCAGAATTTATCTGACCATGTTAAGACAAGGATTTTGGATGCTCCTTTGCAGTCTGAAGTGTTGTTTGGTCCACCTGAGGAGTCAGTTTTGAAGAAATTGGAAGACAAGGCTAAGTCTATGCAGACTGTTAAAGATTTTTTTGCAAGTTCAGCCTCCAAAGTTTAGTAGAAATTGGCCTGCTAAGGGGTGGATGTATCCTTCTTCTGATTCTCAGTCTAGGGGTAGATCTAGACGTGGTAGGGGCAGGGCTCAGAGTTCCTTCAGACCTAGAACGTGGAGTTCACCTGCGCAGTCTTCCAGTGAGGGCAGGGGCCAGTCCTTTCGTAAACAGGCCCAATGACCTACTTTTTCAGCTGCCAGATCCTTCTTGCCTGGCAGCACCTTTGGGAGGACGGTTGGCACTCTTCAAAGAAAATTGGATTTTAATTACCCAAGACAAATGGGTATTGGATATCATACACCAAGGTTACAAGTTTTATTTCCATACCTTACCTCCTTTCAAAGGCATGCCAGACGTTCCTCCTCAGCAAAGACTAGAGGCTCACAAACAGATTTCTCTACTACTTCAAATAGGAGCTATACAACCGGTCCCTCTGCCAGAAGAGGGCCTAGGATTTTATTCTTGCCTGTTTCTAGTACCAAAGAAAGGGAACACGTGGAGACCAATTTTGGATTTATCTATCCTCAACACATATCTGGACATTCCCAAGTTCAAAATGTTGACGTTACAACAGCTTTTACCTCTGCTGGGCAAAGATCACTGGATGGTGACTCTGGATCTCAAGGAGGCTTACCTTCATGTTCCTATCAGGCCCTGTTGCAGGAAGTATCTGCGTTTTCGGGCTGGGACTTTTCATTATCAGTTCTCTACATTGCCCTTTGGCTTATCTACTGCGCCCAGAGTGTTCACAAAGGTTCTGGCTCCAGTGGTAGCTTTCTTCAGGCTAAGAGGAATACAAATCTATCCTTATTTGGACGATTGCCTGATTCTGGCTCAAGGAAAGGACGAACTTCTTCATCATTTACAGTATGTGATGGCAGTGTTAAGATGCCTAGGGTATTCTGTGAACGAAATAAAGTCCAGTCTAGTACCCTCTCAGGACATGTGCTTTCTGGGTGTGAGACTGAATACAGCATCCCAGATGGCCTTTTTGACCCCGGACAAACAAAAGAATCTTTCTCTTTACTTCCACCAATTGTCTCTCAGTCCAGGCTGACTGCAAGGACAGTCCTTCAAGCCTTGGGGTTCATGGCATCTTGTATTCTGGTACTTCCCAATGCCAAACTGCATATGAGGAAGCTACAATGGTATCTCAAAATGTATGGACGCAGCACTGCCAAGATATGGACACTGTCATTCAGATAATACCTTGCATTCAAAAGGAATTTTTGTGGTGGGCTCAGGAATGTCACCTAAACAAGGGACTCTCTGTGACCCGACCAGAGGCGAGTCAGATTCTAACGACAGATGCCTCAGACAAAGCTTGGGGAGCTCATCTAAATGGAAAATGGGTACAAGACACGTGGCCTGCCAGACTTCAACATTTACATATCAACTTGAAGGAGATGTTAGCAGTCCAATTTGCATTGATAGCTTTCAAGGATTTACTTCTTCCAGGGCAGGTGTTGATTCAAACAGACAACACAACTGTCATGTGGTACATCAACAAGCAAGGGGGGGGACATTCTTATCCTCTATGCAGACAAGCAATGATTTTGTGGGAGACTGCTCTCCGTTTACAGCTACATCTTCAGGCAAGGTTTCTGCCAGGAGCACAGAACTCCTTAGCAGATGTGTTGAGCAGACAAATTATGGATCCCCACGAGTGGAAATTGGATCCTCATGTATTTCAAAAATTGACAGTGTTATGGGGAACTCCAGACATAGATCTGTTCGCTTCTCCACTGAATTACCAGCTGCCAAAGTTTTGCACAAAAAGGTTTCATCCCACGGCTTGGAAAGTGGATGCTCTCTCATTCAATTGGAGCAATCTTCACGTGTATGCCTTTCCACCACTGCCTCTCCTCCCAAAGGTACTCCTGAAGGTCAGACAGGACAAGCCAACCATGATTTTAATAGCTCCGGATTGGCCTCGACAGCACTGGTACCCATTACTGAGAAGTCTGGTATGGGAGCCTCCATGGCCTTTACCTTCGATTCCTCACCTGCTGTCTCAGGAGAACAGTCATTTACTCAATGTCAAACTTCACTCTCTACATCTAACAGCCTGGCATATTCTGTTTTAAACCCTGGTGGGTCTCAGCTTCCACAACAAGTTTTGAATGTTATTTTGGAGGCCAGAAGGCCTAGTACAAGGAAAGTTTACGCAGATAAATGGAGGAGATTTTTAATTTGGAGCACAGCAAAGGACTTTGATGTTTCTAAACCTAATTTAAGTGTTGCTCTTCAATACCTTACTGAGTTATTGGACAAAGGTTTGTCCTTCTCCTCTATAAAGGTTCATGCTGCAGCAATTTCTGCTCACTATGACTGTGACCCACCATTATTTTCTCATCCTTTGTTTAAGCAATTCCTTAGAGGGCAAAAATATAAGACCCCACGTAGAGCTCCTACTCCTGCTTGGGATCTCAATTTTGTGTTGGAGAAACTCACTCTACAACCTTTTGAGCCTGCAGCAACTGCCGAGTTGAAATATTTATCATGGAAGACTGCATTTTTGTTGGCCATTACCTCTGCGAGAAGGGTTTCTGAATTACAGGCCCTTATGGCGGTTGAGCCTTTCTTAATTTTCCACAAGGATAGGGTGTCTTTGCGTACTAACCCTTCTTTTATGCCTAAAGTGGTTTCTAGTGTGGCTTTAAACCAAACTATTCATTTGCCTACTTTTTATGCAAACCGCCAAAATAAAGGGGAGAAGATTTTGCACACTTTGGATATACACAGACAGTTGCGATATTATTTGAGCAGAACTAAAGGGTTCAGACAGTCTCAGCAGTTGTTTGTTTCATTTGCTTTGGGTTCTCAGGGCAAACCTGTTTCAAAACAAACTATTTCTAAGTGGATTGGTTTTTGTATTGCTTTCTGTTATTCCCATCATGGTAAGGAGATTCCAGCTGGGATTAGGCCTCATTCCACTAGGGCTACTGCCACTTCTACAGCTTTTTAAGGGGTGGCTACTAAAGATATTTTGGAGGCAGCTACTTGGAGTTCAGTGCATACTTTCTCTAAGCATTACCACCTTCCACTTTACTCTAAATCTAGGGCTGGATTTGCCACTGCAATTTTGCAGGGCATTTTGGCAGCTCCTAATGCTTTATAGTTTTGCCATCCTCCCTTACCTCTGCTTTGGGATTCTACCCATATGTAAGGACTGCAGCAATGTGAGATGAAGAACATAGTACAGTTTTGTACCTACCATAAATGTAGATGTTCGAAGATCCACATTGCTGCAGTCCAATTAACCCTCCCTCCTTCCCCTCTGTTGTTAGAGGTGGTTGTGTGGTTTGGGTTGTAAATATTGTAAATATGGTTAGTGCAGAGGTGGTTGGTTGGTTTTTGCTGGTTTTTGGCTTTGGCCTTTCCTTTTAGGGCCTTCTGACATCTGGGGCAAGAAAAGACTGAGGATATGACGTCGGTCATGCGCTTTTGTACCCTGACGTCCTGATGTCAGTTTTAAGCGCCTTGACCGACGTCAGCCTAATACTTTGGTATTCGGGCCGACCGAGGACAGCGGACTACCCATATGTAAGGACTGCAGCAATGTGGATCTTCGAACATCTACATTTATGGTAGGTACAAAACTGTACTTTTCCATCCCAACTTTGAACAATACTGTCTATTCTGGGTTAAGATGGAGGCTCTCCCTGACACGGAGTTGGTCTGTTTACTCTTTTATCCTCATCTCCCTACCTTTCCTAAGCCCTTTTTGCTTGTTCACTGTCATATAACAGTTAGTTATTATACTTTGTAATTCTCTTCTTTCTTAGAATACGGGCTGCTGTCACATGTAACATTTCTGAGAATGTTGCTTTCAAATCCTATCCTATCTTCTCTCTGTCAGCTTTCTGTCTCTGTTTACTGCCATCTTAGCTGTATACAGTGACAGACCATTGGTTCCATAGTCACCATTCATCCTCCCTCTTGGTAGTCAGCCTGGTCACCTTGTCCACCCAGGCTTACTAAGTGTATGTTTAAAGACCAGTTTCTCTAGTATGGTCTCTTCTTTATCCTTTCCAAGACTCATGGTCACTTTTATGAGTGACTCTTCAGTCACATAAACCATCTTCCTGATTGTCTCTTCATTCCCATCTCCCTGGTCCCCACATTGTCTCTTCATTCCCATCTCCCTGGTCCCTACATTGTCTCTTCATTCCCATCTCCCTGGTCCCCACATTGTCTCTTCATTCCCATCTCCCTGGTCCCCACATTGTCTCTTCATTCCCATCTCCCTGGTCCCCACATTGTCTCTTCATTCCCATCTCCCTGGCCCCCACATTGTCTCTTCATTCCCATCTCCCTGGTCCCTACATTGTCTCTTCATTCCCATCTCCCTGGTCCCTACATTGTCTCTTCATTCCCATCTCCCTGGTCCCCACATTGTCTCTTCATTCCCATCTCCCTGGTCCCCACATTGTCTCTTCATTCCCATCTCCCTGGCCCCCACATTGTCTCTTCATTCCCATCTCCCTGGTCCCCACATTGTCTCTTCATTCCCATCTCCCTGGTCCCTACATTGTCTCTTCATTCCCATCTCCCTGGTCCCCACATTGTCTCTTCATTCCCATCTCCCTGGCCCCCACATTGTCTCTTCATTCCCATCTCCCTGGTCCCTACATTGTCTCTTCATTCCCATCTCCCTGGTCCCTACATTGTCTCTTCATTCCCATCTCTCCCTGGTCCCCACATTGTCTCTTCATTCCCATCTCCCTGGTCCCTACATTGTCTCTTCATTCCCATCTCCCTGGTCCCTACATTGTCTCTTCATTCCCATCTCCCTGGTCCCCACTTTGTCTCTTCATTCCCATCTCCCTGGCCCCCACATTGTCTCTTCATTCCCATCTCCCTGGTCCCCACATTGTCTCTTCATTCCCATCTCCCTGGTCCCTACATTGTCTCTTCATTCCCATCTCCCTGGTCCCTACATTGTCTCTTCATTCCCATCTCCCTGGTCCCTACAATGTCTCTTCATTCCAGTCACACTTGCTGCCCTGTGTCATTACATTTCGTACCTGCAGCCTTTAACTGTCTCTGCCAGTTGCTTCCTTCCTTGTGTTTTACTGACCACATTTTCATGCTTTCTTTGTCATTTTTGAAGCTTTTCTTACTAATGTGCACTCCTAATTATTTCTAATCTTCTTCTCCTTATGTTACTTTTTAGTCCCGTGCTTCAACTCTCCTTCATCTGCTTGTTCATCTGTTGCTGTGTTCTAGTAATGGCACCACTTTTATGTTCCATTCTCCCCGTGTCTTCCTCTCTGTTGGTTTCTGCCAACCATTCTTTACCTATCCATTACCTACACCCAATGTTTCAGTTCCTGCCTTGCCTTCTCTACCTGTTCCTCCTCGTGATCATTTTGGCTTGTTGATACTTGCCCCTTTACCTTCTGCTACCCCCTTCCCACTCCATACCCCTCCTACACTCCATCTTGCTCCACTTCTAATTTCTTTGTCCAAGATGACTCCCTAATTATTGCCTCTCTCATTACCACCCACACTCCACATCTCATTTCCCATATGATCCCTATCAGCTCCCACTTCAGTCTCTCTGCTGTCCTTCAGGTACCACAGCAGGAGTCCACATGACTGCAGGTAATCCATCTCTTTTGGTCTGCTGTCCCCCATCATGTAACCTCATGCTTTAGTCTACTAACCAGTTTATATTCTATTGCTGTGCAAGTGTTGTAATATGGCCTTTTAGCTTTATATTACCTAAATGATCACTTTACTATGACTTACATTTCATCATTTTTTTTTAACTGTGAAACATAACTCAATCATAACAAACACACACACATACATACACACACACACACACACACACACACACACACACACACACACACACACACACCCTTTCTGAACATAACATTATTTCAGCTTACTCACCAACCCTCTGTTCGAGCATTGCTGCGAGACCTTCTAAATAAAATCCTTGCCGAAAATAACATCCTTGCTGAAAATGAAGCGAGACCTAAATAACATAAAGCCTTATCGAAATAAATGAAGCCTTCTAAGCAAAAGTAAATCCAGCTGGTTTGTTCCCTCTCTCAAAAGTATTTGAACCAGCCGAAATACGTCTTGGCGAGCTCCAATCGAGTGGCTGGTAGTCCTGATGAGCTGACGTCATAGCGCAGCTAAAGCGCGAAAAATTAAAAAAAAAAAAAAAACAAATGAAAAAATAAAAAGTTACCCCCCTTCTAAATAAGCTGTACTGAAATCAGTACAGTGCGTATGCCTCCCAACGTCCCTGCTTTTGTTCACTGACTTCAACACAGGCCCTTGACATTCGATCAGACTTCCACCAAAGACTGTCTGGATAAGAGGCTAAAAGCCGTTTTGCATTAGCAGGTCATCTTCTTATCCTATATCAAACCTGGCTTGTAGGACAGCAGGATGTGGATAATCAATCCATCATCTTTATTTCGAACCTAAGAGCCTGATGTTCCCACTAATCCTTGTGCACCTCACACACCCATCAGTTGATATGAGAAACTTGCTGAAGCAGTTGCTAACTTTAAGTTAGAATGTTTCGGATGGTTTATTTTGACCCCTTAGTACTGGGGACCAAGTATAGTTTATCAGAAGGCACAGACTTACTTTTTATTAATGCGGGCTTCATTCTTGGCTAACTCACAATTAGTCTTTGCCACAAGAGCACCAGTTCTGAACATGTTGCTGCAGAGACCCACTGCTTTGGCCAGACAGAAAATGCACCAGTGCCACCTTTCCTAAGGCATTGTAGGGGGACACTGATGATGTCATTTTCTGTGCCCCCCACCCCCAGCTTGGAGTTAGCAAGCAGCACTTTTGCTCCTCCTCCTTTACTTTTTCATCTTTTCAGCAGACTGTGTGTGTGTGTGTGTGTGTGTGTGTGTGTGTGTGTGTGTGTGTGTGTGTGTGTGTGTGTGTGTGTGTGTGTCTGTGCACGTGTGTGTTTGTGTGTGTGTGTGTGTGTGTATATGTTTGTGCGTGCGCGCGTGTGTGTGTGTGTGTGTATATGTTTGTGCGTGCGCGCGTGTGTGTGTGTGTGCACGTGTGTGTGCATGTGTGTGTGTGTGTGTGTGTGTGTGTGTGTGTAGTTGCCAAAGAACTAAGAACTAAAGAGCAAAGGAGAAAGTTAAATGCTGGGATTTGAGAATGGAGTCTGATAGACTGAGAAACATTTATCATCCAAGGGATCACAGTGAATTTGACAGACAGTCCTGATGGTTACTAAAAAAAATGAGATATACTTCATTTAGATCTGTCATTACAGCAAGTACATGCTTTTTGTTAGTATTTCATATAGTTAGATGATGGCACTGGAGATCAGGAAACCAAGGGATCCTACTTCAGGGTGTCTGTTGCAACAGGTCCAACTATCTTAACTGTTTTTCAGGTTGGCATTATAGTGTCCATTACAATGTTAAATTTACAGCAGCAGTATTACTCATCGATACCTATGACATCAGTAGGTTGTGCCCAATGGATGGCACTTTGACATATACTATACTAATGAAACATGTATGGAGATCAAGCATCTAGTCTGAACCTCTTAATTTTCTGAGCATTACTCAGATGCACAGGTAACTTTTATAATAATATGTGAGCCTGCTTTTAAGGAGCTTCGTGCTAACGTGCATTCAATACCACCTCCCTTTTTAATTTTGTGCCTGGGCATCGCACTCATTGATGTTTCCTACTAGCAGCCCACCAAACATTAATGGAAAAAAAGACTCTGACAAGTTATAGTCTGTCGTTAATGGATCACAGTTGTGATTATTAGACAACAAAGCTTTGTTATAAGTAGTTTAGAATACTGTCAAAAATAGACGTTTTACAGCTACGCTTTCTAACAAGTGATTGCAGTCCCTTTTTGATAAGCTTATAAGCTGTTAAACATTCAGTGGCCTCTACAATTTTTTACCTGGCAAAGTTGCCCCATTCACCCCAGCCGTCCAACAGCAGTTAGGTTAATATATTTGTTTGATTTGTAAGTATAAAATAACATTTCGTTGGCCATTGGACAATGTCCATCTGATGAGGTACTCATTGCAAAACTGACACACAAGTTTATCAGCTAATAACCTCTTCATTATAATGCAGGACACTGCCTGTTATTTGTGAAACAGCTGTCCATTAAATCTCAACATGCAATGAAGCAATAATGCATAGTAGTAATACTACTTCTACTACCACTAATCAATTAATCAATCAATCAATCCCTACTTATGAGTAGAAACTGCATACAAAACAAAGGTAGGACAGCACTGATAGCAGCCAGGGTTTTAATGTTCTGTTAGTTGGTCAAACTCATTAGTTCACAGAAGTCATAATGATATATGCTAGTGGTATAATCTAGGGTTATTATGTTAGGGTATCCGATCATAATCCATTATTCTTTTAAAATGTGTATAAATGTATAAAGAAATTCACATTGAGACTGAAGTTTCAGATGTGAATTTGGACTTCTGTTTTGATAACACATAGTCAGTGTATTTTGTTCAAAGAAACCCAATCATAATTTTTTTCTAGAACATAGTGCTTTAGTTGCTCCAGTGTAGTACAAGTTAGAGTAGGAAAAAAAAAAACACTTGCATGAATAGTTTTATAGCTTATAAGGACAGAAATTAAGTCAAGTGTTTTTTTCTGATTGACCTCCAGCTGTAAAAGTTGCTATCCATTTCATTCTTCCACAGTTTTTTCTTTGGCCCCATTTAGCTAACCATCAGCTGCTCCCTTTGGCCCCATTCAGCTAACCATCAGCTGCTCCGGCATGCTGCTAATGCCCCTTGTTTCCTTGGTTCTTTTTGGCAGTCTGAAATATTAACACAATGAATAATATGTGTACTAAGTATGATTTTAGGTTATAAACAAGTATTTTTATTATTTTTTAAGGAAGGGATTATTTATTTATAATTGTTAATAATTCAAAGCTTTTAACTAGCTTAAAGTAATTTTTACATATTTATTTGTATTTAAATAAATGAGATTTATATATATATATATATATATATATATATATATTCATTTTATCAGTCTTTTAAAGAAGTGTTTTACAAATTTGATTCGTTCTGCTTAATTGTTAATTATGTTAATTTAGGAGGATATATATATATGCACTTCATGTTGTCAGTCCGCATCTGATGGTTTGTTATGAATGAAAACGTATTGTACTTGTGAAGCGTTAATGTGGTTTGTGGAATGTCTGCTTTGGCTGAATAACTATCCTATACTGTCACCTGGTTGGTGTTCTTCGTGTCCCTTTGCACTTTTTGCAGTTTTGCACTCTGAAGTATCTTATATTTATTTATTGACATTTGTTAACCAGGTTAGTCCAACTGGACTTGTGGCCCATTTTCAGTGGAGACTCAGGGAGAAAAGCACCAAGAAAAAATACAGTTTATAGAAAAGTAGAAAATTTCTATATACAGTTATATGAGAAAAATTTGTTATACCACAACATAAGGAAATAATGCAAAAAGTTCACATACAAGGAAAATACACTTATATTTAAACAGAGTAGCTATATATATATATATATATATATATATATATATATATATATATTTACCACAAGATTTGAATTCATCAGTTGTGATTAGAGAATTAGGTTTAGTAAGCATTCACTATGGGGAATACTTATGTGTATGGGGGGAGAGCAGATGAGGGAGGGGAGTTAAGTTGGGGCTTGACAAGGGCAGGTTTTGGAGTTGAGTTGAGATGTAGCTTTTAAACCTTCAAAACCTGTTCTCTGGTAGCTGCTGATTGTGCTCTAGTGTGCATAATAGCTTCAAAAAGTGCATAACAAATGTTATGCACTTCTGTGATGTCAGTGAAGTACATAACAAGCTTATCATTTTCCTGATTTCAGTGTGCATCAACAGACTCTAATGTACTGCAGACTAATTATAGCCTGACCATGGGTGAAGCAGGATTTACCCATAAGGGTGAAGCTCTAGTAGTAGTAAGTTTCTCCAGGAGTAGTTAATTCCTTTATCAACAGGCATTTTGTTGTTAGGAAAATACACTGGGAGTGATTTAACAACATATTCATTACCTTTAATAAATAACTCCTAAGCCGAAAGACACAACAACTACAACAACAACAACAACATTATGACCCCCTTTTTGGTTAGTGGATTTTTCCTCACACAGCTGAAAGGGGTGACATCCTCACTGCATAGTGAGGGTGGCACATTTCTGTGTACACTCACTTGCAGTGAAGGAATGCATTTTATTTATGTTTGATAAATGGGCAAGTGATCTGGTGGTCTGAGGACGTGTTTCGGCCACAACTAGGGCTGCACTGGCTATACACAATACAGGTAATAGAATACATACATACATTCATAATAAAGCTGATATGTACACACTTGTTACAGTTATAGATTTGAGGACAGTTTAAGATTTGCATGTATACACTGTAAGATATACAAAATAGTGCAATAATGCTGCAGTTAATTTTAAGTAGCATGGAGGATAAATTAATACTGATGTACCAGAATTCAGCAATCAGACAGCAGACAACTGGAAGAACTTCCAAGTGAAGAAATAGTTTTGAAGCACATATACCAAGAGGAAATAAAGTCTAAAGAAATGTTAAAGAGGTGTAACTTTAGTAGGTAAGGACTAGATCTATGTAGAAGATAGAGTAAATTGTTGTTGAATTGGTAGCAGTTGTAATGTGAAAAGGCAATCAGCGATTGCAGTGGAAGCAATAACTTGCATTTTTATTTATTAAGTGGGCTTTAAGGTTTTTTGTTTTTTTAGTAAGTTAGGTGGGTTGTCAATTTGCCTATTTTTTTCTGGGAAGTCTTTAGGTCTTGTCTCCAGTAGTGTGTCATTATATGATTAAGCATCAACAATCTTTTTTTCTGTTTACTGCAGAACTGGATTTTTTATTTTTTTATCTATTTTTTTACAACATAACTTGCTGTTTATGTCTTAATAACACCAAGTCAGATTGTTTAAGCTGTCTTGTATATGGAACTTTTTGTGGTAGTAATTGTATTTACCACTGTTAAAAAGTTTGAAATTAGCCTGACAAATAGCACTGTTTGAAGGTATATTTCACTAACTGGGAATAATGCAAAGTCTTGTGTGTTTGTCAGAACATAACCACTTTTAACCATTAGAAACTACCTAATTTACTCTCACTGAATTAAAATTTTGTAAAGAAACAGGAGAACTTAATATCCCTATTATAGTTTTTAGAGGATGTTGTTATACTGATGTTTACCTATGTAATAAGTATGCCATTTGGATGGAACAGTAAGATGATCTGGTGTGGAATGCATTTATTTAAAATGTAGCTTTGATACAGGAGTGCATAGTAGTTGATTCTGATGGTAATCAGTGTTAGTGATCTGTTGGCATAGAAGATGTTTTATGTATTTATTTCTGTGGGCTTGGACACTCTAAATTGGCCCTAGGCGTGGGTGCATGCGTGTGTGTACCTTCTATGGTAGGTTGGGCACTGGGCTGGCAACTCGACACCGTAAAACTCCACTGCCAATCATGAGCGGCCAGACAGGTGATCCACTGTAGCGACCCCTAACCGGGAAAAAGCCGAAAGAAGAAGAAAAAGATATTTGTGGTCTTGCTACCCTTAATTCCTGTGTGACTAATTAGACATTGCAACACATTTTCTTATCCGCTTTAATTTATTTTCAGAACAGATTACTGTTTTGCATGTTTTAAATGTAGAGAAATATTTTCCTTTTTATTCAGCACCTTTTTATTTCTTTTTTGATGTATTTTTTTTTTTCAGAGCTGTACATTTATTTATTGTTTATGTATTTATTGCTGTTGCTCAGAACTTTTTTTGGTGTAATGTTTTTTTCAGAGCTTTACATTTATTTATTTATTTTATTTTATTTTTTGCTGTTGCTCAGAACTTTTTTTTTTTTTGGTGTAACTTTTTTCATGACTGCGGTCTGCAAGAACAGCCATGGCAGGGCTAGCCACCCAGCGGCGTAAACCTTGGTTCAAGATTATTGTCACTCTTGATGTCACACCCTGGACCCATGTGTAAAAATGGGAAAAGTGTTTTTGGATGGGCGAATGGATTTTTTTTTTCAGGGCTTTACATTATTTAGAACTGTTTAACTGAGACCTTAGAAGAGAAAGTATTTGAATTTTAGTATGTTGACGTGCTCACTTTCCATTCAGGAGTGCCTGCAATTCTTTTGAATGTACTTGTGAACTGCTACACAGATAATTGATGTTACCAGGAAAGCTCTTCTTAAAGCCTGCATAATTTTCTATTTTGCTTTTGTGTGAGGGGGTTATCTGTATCTGTATTCATAGCTTGTCAGTTACGATCTGGAAAGCTAGAAAAACATTTGCAATTGGCTTAGTGAATATCCTGTGGTGATTCTGTAGAGGACTTGACTTTTGAATACATAGTCTCTTTTTCTGTGTGCATGCATATATGTAAAGGTTTATTTGTTGTTAATTGTCAGAAAATATTAGAGGTACTTTGTTACTTACCCCACTGCCAGTTAGAGACAGGACAGTGCTGTTTGTAACTCTGCATATCTACGTTCATACTACATACAAATGGTTCAGAACTGAATAATTACACAATTGTAGTAATTCATTTTTCTTGAATAACTATACACTGTGATGTTGCATACATTTCCATTGAATCCACTTATCCTTTCTGTATTTTTGATTAGAGATAAAGAAACTGCCTTGTTATCAGTATTTTTCAGGCTTTAGAAACATCACATTGTTTAGCTAATAGCTGGAAAAGCTCAAAAAACATGTCATTTGGAACTTTATTCACATTTAGTTCCTAATGCAGCTGCTGTCATTGCACTGATGGAAGAGGGAGACAGGTGGACCTAGTTGTTGTTGTCTTATCACAACTTTTATATTAATATTGAGTTTTTGTCTCTTGAGAAATTTAAGCTTTTACTGTTTGTTACACTTAGTTTTGTCAATGGGTGTGATTTTTTTGGCTAGATCTGAATTTATGCTGTTTGGTGTCATACACAGACTGTTCTTACATTCACTTTGATCAAAACTTTCAAAGAAGGGCCTGCTGGAAGGAAATATGACACGTAATTCCCACAAAATCATTTGAAATTAATAATTAAAAGCCATGCATTATGAAACAAGGTTTATGCTGCGGCTTTTGAAATCTAATATTATAAAAAAATAAATTCAGAATATCACTGAAAAACAGCAATGAGCTGAAGAGGACTGCACATGTGTGTGTGTGTGTGTGCGTGTGTGTGTGTGTGTGTGTGTGTGTGTGTGTGTGTGTGTGTGTGTGTGTGTGTGTGTGTGTGTGTGTGTGTGTGTGTGTGTGTGTGTGTGTATGGAAGAATGGTTATAAAATCGCTTCACTCTTTGATAGTCTGTTTAACCCAGCTACCAACAATTAAAGGGAAATATTTAGCTTGAAGAAACTGAAGTATTTTTCTGATGGTATGTTTACTTATAAAACTTAACATCATTTTCTTAAACTTTACTTGCGACATCCATCAGAAAACTGATTATTAGCACCACAGAAATCGTAAAGATTAATTATGAGGAAAGGAAAGAAATGTGTTTTCTTAAGAGTGTGACTTTACTCCCAAAGAGCATTGACCAATAATGGAAGTATTAGTTTTAAAAGTAAACTGTTTTAGCAGGAGCTTTTACTGCGTGTAGCAATGGTATGAATGTAGAGTGTTATGATCATCATTCCAGAAATCGTGCAGACTACACAGAGACAGTGACCAGAGATCAAAAATTAACCTTAGATCCGTGGCCATGGAGCTGTGGGACAGAGATTATAACCACTGATATTCCATGCTGCCTGAAGATTATAACCACTGATATTCCATGCTGCCTGGAGAATGATTTACAAACACTTCTGCTATGTCTTATCACAACCTCATTATTGAAACTTGACTGGTTATCGTGCAACATCATTTTACTGCTTATTGATAGACAACTGTAATTACTTTGTAGTAAAGACAATTTCACAGTACGATCAGAGATGTGATCATAATTCTTTGTAATGCATGGACAGTTTACTTCCTCATATACTACTTATTAGTGTAAAATTAGATTAAAAAATATGATGTGTTCTACCAGCTTTGAAAGCTGGTAAAGCAGAGGGGGAGTGGTTGACATCCGTAAGGGAAGCAGTTTTAACCACACTACTTGATGTACTTTAGCAGGTAGGAATGGAAGTTATAATGAAGCCGTTTTGTGTCCCTCTGCTGCTGTTTTCTGGTCAGACTGTATGTAACAATTAATTAATCTTTAAGATTTAAAATTTCTAAACAAATGTTAAGCACCCCTCTAAGCATTGTTAAGGTTAGGTCTTGCACTATAGCAGCACTGAACCAGGATATAATTTAGCCCTTTTTTGAGTGTAATCAGGGTGCTGCATACACTACATAGAGGATTACAAGTGAGTCACCAACCGACTTATGTGTTTGAGACATCGATGCCAAGAAATTCACCTCAAGAGTGAAGCTGAAGAACTCTAGAGGTGAATCTTGGCATCCATGTTGAGAACACACAGTAGTTAGTACTGACAACCTGCTCATAATTCTTTGTAGTGCATGGAGCTTTATTTGTTCCATGTATTACAAGTTACAGTTTAAAAAAATGCTAAGTGTTTTACTGGCTTTTAAAGCTGTAAAACACTTAGCGAGAACTGTCAGGAGGCAGTGTAATACAGTTCCTCATGCTTACACCCACCTTCTCATGTCTCAAAGCTGTCCAGATATTTGCTTTATATGTACTATGGCATCCATTCAGGTTTATACTTAAAATCCTTCAGAAGATTAGTTGAACACACATCTTGCTATTGTAGTAATTTTCAAAGCTTAGAACAGAAGGCCGGGGACATGTTACAGATCGACAGCAGATAGAAACAAATCTTTAAGTCTTTGGCTATCATTTGTACTGGAAGATTTTACTGCCTAGTCCGAGGTCCGACCTTAACTTTAGCAGGGGGTGCTTAACATTTAAGGTCGAGTCTCAGGCCACTCTAGTGCTTAACTGATTTGTCTTTGTCCATGAACTACATAATAATTATTACTGGACAGCCAGCATGCACGCACATTAGTGGCCAGTTCAACAAGCATATTTTTGGAACATGGGAAGCAACTAATGTATCTGGAGAAGACCTAATCTGGCAAGAAGAGATGAAAAATGAACTTTGGATCTGTAGCCGTGGCACTGTGGAACAGAGTTTATATCCACTGATATTCCACGCTGCCTGTAGAATGATTTGCAAATACTTCTAGTATATCCTATCACAACCTCATGATTGAATCATGACTACTTCTCCTCTAACATCATTTCATAGCTTGTTGATAGACAAATATAATTATTTTGTGACAAATGACAACAGTAGAAGACACAAGGTACTAAAAGTAAGACTGGCATGATGCCAGGCCTTGCTTCCTGTAAACAAAAAGAAAACAAAAAAGAAGTTGAAAGAAGAAGACCGATATTCAATATTTGCTTTTCTCCAGCATTTTCATTTTTTTTCCATCATGTCGGCACTTAGCATTATGAGTGCCAACATTTCACTGGGGAGACAAAAAACCTGCACTGTCTTGAGGTTAGATATGCAAATTAAACATAGTCATAACAGGTATTGGCCAAAGGTTTCATCCCTGAGTATCTATAAAAGGTTTTTATGTAGTTACTTCTTTAGAAATATGTTGTAAAAGCAGTCATGTAGAGCAGAAGGTGACAATGAATTGTTTATTTGGAATAAAATAGCTCAGACATGTTAAAACAGAATTTGTCACAGTCATGGTAGGAAATGATTAGTTTTAAATTTCATGTTAAAGTGTCCTGAAAACTGGAATAAAGTAACATTTGTCAGACTTAATGTGAATTTATAAGTTAGTGGATTTTCCAAAACGTTGCCATGCATTAACATATTCATTGTGTGACCCTTCTTCATAAATCACAATATTAAAACATCTTGCAGGAAAGGTAATTTCACAGAATGAGAGCAGAATTACCTTTCAAAGTAGGATTTTACAGTGGCAGTGTTGTGGTTCATGAGGAAAGTCGGCCTATACCACATGCTAATATTTGGGGCTCCATATATTAGTAAATGACTAAGTAGTAAGCTATCATTTTACTAGTAGTTTTAACTCCCTCTACATTGTGCTTCCTAACCCTGAACTTCATTGATTGCAGAGGTTGTAAAACTCTACATTCTGATTACCTGCAGGTACTTTGTTACCTCCATGTGACTCTAAACAGGTGCTGGCTGCCTCTTTGTTCTCATATCACCTTTAAAATGTTGGCTGCCTCTTTGTTCTCATATCACCTTTAAAATGTTAGCCTTAGTGTCTTTAGCCCTACACAAGCAGAGTCCCACCCATCAGAAGACCCTCCTGGTCCCTTCCTGTCCTAATGGGCTTCTGCATTCCTCCTTCCAGAAGTTCCTGAAGATTGGTAGAGTGTCTTGAGACACCTGGTACTCGTTCATTTTGTCTTTGGATACCATGGTGATTACAACTTTTGCTTTTATTGTTTACCTGTATGATGCTTTGTTTAAAGCATTTCATTAAATAGTTTTAGGTCAAGACATATTAGAGAAACCTGAAGGACAGCTACATTTAGGTGTTAAGATTTTCTCTTCACAAAGTGTGTTTTTTTTTTTAAATCCAATGTCAAAACTGCCATATGTATGTTGAATACTTCTAAACATCTCTTTCTCTGTTTCCTAACTGTACCTGTGTTTACAGACTCTGTGCAAGATACTTTGTTTAAGAAATCTTGCAATGCTGCCATTTAGCATTTGCCGCTCCATCCACTCTCACAGGGTCATTGTGGAAATCACCGGGTAGGGACCAAGAGGGATATCATTTTGAAGTTGTCCTCCACACGGGGAACCTTCTGTACTGCAAGTATAGATTTGTTTAGTAATTTAATGGAGAATAGTTATCTGTTGTAATTTCGCATTTCTTGCCAATTGTATGGATTAATTGCTGATTTGTTTTGGAATTCTGGGTATAGTCCACAGTTCTGTGATTGTCAGTTTTTTGCATCCATTCGTCCCTGAGAGTTCACAGACACTACTGAATATTAAACTAAACTTGTTGCTTGTGAAATTTCTGTGGAGCACTTTCAAACTTCCTTGGCTGCCAAGCAATGCATCACTTCAGTGTGCACAAAGCAAAAGCATAAAAACTGTGAAGACAAAAATGAATACACTTATTCTTTGATAACAGAGGTGGCAGGAGCTCTTTTGCTCCTGTTAGTCTCAGTTTCTGTGACTTTATTTTACCTAACCTGTTTTTGCTAAATGTTAATTTACATGTAACAGGGGGAATGTCATTTCACTTTTACATGCTTTTGTGAGCTTTTCTTGTTCATTACCCCCCCCCACCACCCCCCGTGATAGTAACTGCATACTCCATTTTTCGTTATGCTAATTTAGAGACTGTTTATGTTTTTGGAACTGTTGAAGGCAATAGTTAATCAATGGCCAAGTTTCATAAAATATATTTCCTTTATTTATGTTGTATGTATGTTTCCACTCTCTGAGCCAACACAGTGGCTCCATTTACACTGGAATGTGTGGTTAAAATCTGGATACGATGATTTAAATAAATTTTATTTTTGCCTTTGTGTGCAGAAATTTCCAGTACAAATCCCTCAGCCAGCCAATAATCCAAGATCTGTGAACTTTCAGCAGTTAGGGAGTTGCAGAAGCCAGTCGGAGAGAAATGCAAGCCAATGGCTAACAGATTTCAGGGAGAAGTATTGATGGAGTCCCAACACAAATTTTGCACTTGGGAGAAAATCAGGTAGAGCAGGTCTTGCAACATGGGACTTGGGCAGTGAACGCCTGCTGAGAGGTGTGCTGTAGCTAAATGTTACAGGTGTGCAGCTGTATGTATTCCCACTAGGACCAGCAACATAGCAGGAATTGTACTGTGTTTCCTGGCTTACAGAGGAGAGTGGTAGGAGCACATGAACATCTCTGAACTCCTGCTGGATGACCATCATGGCTATGAGCTATCATTTTCCTTATCTGGTGTTCTAGGATGCTAGTAGTGTGGAGAACATGTGAACTGCTCTTTGGGGAATGGTGCAAAAAAAAAAGAATTAAAAAAAAGGCAAACCCAGGGACCCACACACTATAGATGAGTAATGGATTTTTATGACTGACAGTAGAAGACAGAAGAGTTATTTCCCTAGATGCTTTTCCTACCCCCATGCGTGACAACAGTTAAGCCACTGTCATGGCCACCAATTCGTCTCCTACTGCTGTCATAACATCCTGATATGTGTGGGAATCCACGGTGCTGTACGAATGATTGATACTCACTGCCATGCACCCTCCAACTCGCAGCAGTTATGTGAATATACAGCTGGTAATCATACCCATCTTGGTCCTTAGTAATGCATACTACAACACATATATTCCCTATTGCTCAGTGATGCAGCGGGATAGGCTGCCCCTCACTCCCAAGAATAGGGAACTGGTTTCAGCTGACGACACCCATCTTCCCTTGCTGGTTCCTACAGTGCTTGGACTGGTAGCTGGTGCTAGGATGCCCAAGATGCAGCCAGGTTTCTTAACTCAATGTGCCACAGAACTTGCTACATTGCCAGGTGCACAGTCTGACAACAGACTTTTGAGTTTCCTGTACTGCATATGCTAATTAACTAGCACAACATCACTTCTGCAGTCTTTATTCTTAGTGAAATAAAAGTCTGTTATCGTGTTGTTTAACGTGGCTGTATGATACTCTGACATTAGGACAGAAAAGAGTAATCAGTAAGAAACATACTGTAGAAAATACACAATGCCCATTTGATAAGGGTCATTTCAACATTACCATATTTTCCATGATTTTGACTTTGAGAAATACAGTTTTGTCTTTGTGTAGTTTAATCGCATATTAACTCATATATTATACCAGCCAAAAAAAAGAGGGAGGTTAGTCTTATCTGTGATAGTCTCTAGAGGTTTTAAATTTAAAGATCACAGACAAGATCGTAATAAAAAAGTCAGACAACTACAAGGCGGAACTAAAATATATTTGGTGACTCTGTCCTAATAAATGGGTAGTCTATCTGTGGGACTGGGCAAAGCATAAAGTCATCTTTGTTAAGTATAGACTTGTTTGTGGGTGAATGGAGAGTAACAAAAGTGTTTTGAAGGTTCTGTCGAGATTTGAGATGACTATGTATTACAAATTACTTTGGCTATAGTGAGCTAAAATTATGTTCAAGTTAGATCTTACTGTACACTTTTTCCTTTCTTGATGCCTGTGTTTTTGGGATGCAATGCTTGTTTACTCTGTTATACTTAGGAGGTGATTCTTAAAGTGTACTGCAACCTCACAACAGACATACTGAAAAGGGTACTTACGTATTATGGCAACCACATTTTCGCCCTGATGCTGATTACTTCTCCTTGTGTCAACTGGGACCAATGAAGTATGAGAAAACCTCAAAGACCTGTTTTCTTTAATGTGTTATTGTTTTAGGATGGTTTTTCAGTTCAATGGCTGAAAAAATAAGGTTTGAAAAATAGGTTTCCCCATTTACTGCCAGCATCTCAAGATGTCAGTTAAGAAAGTACAACGTTCCACTTAAAACGCGTTCCGCGTTCTCAGCCTTTGCCGTGAGAATGGAAAGCATCAGGAAAGAAAAGCAAAGCAAAGCAGTACCCAGTCTAACTTCTTAAAAAAGTAATCGGGAAGGGTAGACTGTTCAAACACGATCTAGGTGGTGGGTTTGTAAAACTAGTAAGGGTTTGCACATGTTAAGATTTGTGGCTAGTGTGCTCAAAAGCAGCTAATTCGTTGGAAGTGTGAGTGTGTGTGTGTGTGTGTGTGTGTGTTTCTAACATCGTACGCTATGACTGCCCACACTCCTTTCAGGCCAACGTACGTATATACAGAAAGCCACTGCGATCGCTTGCTGAATTCAGTGCTTGATGTCTTTCAAGCACGCTAGCCACAAATCCTCAAATTTGAACCCTTACTCATTTTAAAAAGCTGCCACCAACATCTCAGAAGAGTTTTTTACAATCTACCCTTCCCGATTATACTTCCTTGTCATTGTTTGAGTAAAAGAGAAGAAAGTCCAGCACGTCGGAAAATGTGGTTGCGATAATACGTAAATACCCTGAAAAGCAATTCCAAATTACCCTATATATACTAGAGTTGTATTACACTACTGTACGTCTTTCACATGTACCTAACTGTATCTACACATTCTTTATACATATGAATCAAATTAGTGTATATTGTTGTTAATGGAGCTTTGCTCCTTGGGCCTCCATTGAAAAGGCATTACATACCCAGATGGACTTTAAACAAATGGAAAATAATAACAGAAAGCGACATGGTACACAGTGGGTGAACATGCCAAGTCTAGATGCACACCTCACACTGAAAACAGAGCTCTCATCCTCTTTTTATTATATTAATGATCATTTAAGCTTTCCAAGAAAATCAAACGTTGCAAGCTGATGAGATGCTGTTAAACAACTGGGGTTTTATTGGTAGTAAAACAATGGGCAGGATTCATGAATCCTCCGTGTAAGACTTAATAAGTCTTACACGGAGGCTGCTGTTGAACAGTATGACATCAGCGATCCATGAATATTCATGAGGGCATGCTGACTCATCAGTAACTCTTACACAGACTGAGTATGAAAGCAGGGGCATGTCCGACTGCTGAGCAGTCTAAATGGTCACGTCCCTGCACATTGTTACAAAGCACAATGTCAGCACACAAGAGCAAGGTAGCTCAAATGTACTTGCACCCAACAGCACACTCCCTGACACTGGAAACCCCAATCAAAGTTATAAAATGTAAAATATAATTTTTTTATTTTTAATCCACGATATAGCTGCCTGCATACCTCTCAACCTCTTAGAATAAGAAATCTGGACAAAGCCATTAAAAAACTGGTACAAATAGGGACATGTTTTAAATATTGCTCTTACAAATTAGAAAGTTGATAGAATAACAGGTTTTGTATTAGTATGCATGTTCTGTATGATATGAAGTCTAAAACTCAAATGTCTGTCATTATTTTCTAACTTCAATCTTTAATAATTTGCCAGAAAGCCACAATTGTATGAAAAATGGACCAAAAATATAAGGCAAAAATTTGGACATTCTGCAAAACTTTGTACAGTTGAGAGGTATGGCTACCCGTATTTGCGCGGGTGTGCCCATTGCCTAACCACAGTTAGCAATTGTGACAGTGAATAGCATATAAGAACTAATTACTCAAATTCTGCCAAGTAACAGTAGTGTAATGGTAGAGTGTTAGCCCAAAGAGTAGGCATTCAAGGTTCGAGTCCCATCATTACCCTTCTTATTTTTTATGTTCCAAATTAGTATATGAAATAATACCTGACATATATGATTAAGATATTATAAAAAGCAGTGAAATGGCCAATTTATTATTGAAGAAAATATATATTTTAAAGGCTCCAGATTTAAGCAGTGCTTTACCCAGCTAAATAGGGTTGCCCAAAGTTTAGCAGCGCTTTATCCAGTGCAATGTGTATGTGCGGAAGTGCGCACCGTGCCAACCAGGGCACTGTAGGGACACATATCCTACACAAGGGTATCATACAGACAGATGCCTGTCATCTGATACATGCTGTATAGCAGTAAGCCGACTATGGCATAGTCATCCACATGTACTATACCTACTATCCCATCAGTACCACATAGGTGGTAGCCCTCAACATGTATGTTGGGTACCAATGTGTACATACAGCCTCATGTTATGTCATGTGTCCCTTGGTATCCACATATCCATAGGTATTGTGGAGTTCCAAGGTGTGTCACATGAGACATTAGAGGCCTGGATGCATATCCACAAGGCGGTTGTACACCTATAAGGACTGTCTGTTATTGTCAGTCGTTGTTGTGTATGAACATGTCTGACATATACCCCAGGCATATACCCTCACTCACACTACTGTTAAGTAACTGTCATGGGTGTGTGTGGCACAGATGACCCTGGCCACGGATCACGACAGTGGATGGCCCTGTCACATACATACATATGTGACCTACGATCTGAGAAACAGCAGCACAACCTGTCAATGGCAACAAATGTATTCATGTAGTATGCAGGCTTCACACCTATGTACTGATTAAGGGAACATGTACACATATATATTATAGGTTCATAGGTTCATACTAGGCTATCTGCCCGAGGGCATTTACAAGTTGTGGCTTAGGCCACCCCTTTAGTATGGGGAACTATACCCATTATTTTTCTGTGCCTCTGTCGAGCAGTGACACTGAGGTAATCCCTGGGGTATATCTGCGATCTCCCATCCATTGGTCAAGATTTCTCTTGAACAAGGCCAGCGTGCTCTGCCTCACATGTTTTGTTCCACAGCATAGAGTCTTTGGGTGATGAATCTATCCCTCCAGCACGTCCTATTAATAGCCGTGTCAAGGTTTAAGTCTTGTGGCTCTGATGGATCTAGATTTTTGAGGTGAAGCATATTCATCAAATCTGGGTTTGATATGGCCTTGTATGTTAGGCAAAGGTCGAGCTGGAGTTCTTTCAGTCTCCAGCTGCTGCAAGTGTCGGGCATTGTACTCAATCATTGGTCTGATGAGTGATGAGTAATGTAGAAGGTCTTCCTAACTACTTTAGCTACATGGGTGTCGAATGACAGACTACTATCAACCTGGGTCCCCAGGTCCCTGATAACTTCTTCTGTGCTCAGTGGATTGCCACCGTATGACTATGCATTTTGGCATTTAACTTTCCTTCTGAAGGATATCTGTGTCAGATGCTCCTGTGTTTGCTTGTACAAGTAGATGCCAAACAAGACAGGCTTTGAGTCTGCTGACCCTGTGGGTTCTGTCACTCAGCCAGTTTGCAACCCATCTTGTGATGTATGGGTTGACATTTAAGCTGATGAGTTTTTCAATGATGGTAGGCTGTATGGACTGCAAAGGCATGATCTGCCTTTGACAAAGCCAAACTGGGTTGGATCCAAAGTCTGCAAATTGGTCCATTATGATCCTCTCCATGGCTTTGCAGATAAGGCTTGTCAAGCTAATGGGCGGTTGGTACCACAGTTGCAGTGAGGTAAGACTTTGATTAAACAGCTGTCCTAGCTGTGGGTTTAATTCCTCATTGAGTTCATGGAGCACACAGCTGGGGACACCATCAGGTCCCATGGATGCTGTGAGCCAGTATGTTGGCAATGTCTGTAGGATCAGTAATCTTCACATCATTTTGAACTAGTGGATGATTTTATTTTTACTTATAGTGATCCTCCTTTTGTTGTAGAGTTTGTTTATGGCTGGGGTCCACCAGACTTATCCATGCAGTCCTGCAGGTGCTGGTAGAAGGCATAGACCACACTAGTCTTTAGAAGTGTGTTACTGTGGTCTTTTATTTCAGGTTTGTGGTCTGATCTCACCAGTGCCATGTTCGTGATGATGAGATCAAGTATGTTATCTCCTCTTGTGGGGATGGTGACTAGTTGTTCCATGGCATTTGAGTTTATGAATTCCAGGAACTTTTGTGTTTGGGCTTGAGTAGTGTTCCCAGTCTATATTAGGGTAATTGAAGTCACCTAGTATGATGGTGTTTGGTGATACATTTATCCCCTCTAGTGTTTTCAGGAAGGCCATGTGAGGTTCCTGAGTTTGTGAGGGTGGCCTGTAACATGCTACAATTTGCAGAGCAGTCTTGCCTATGGTTAATTGCACCTGGATGGTCTCCGATGCATCGTAGTCTTGAGGTGTGGGTGTCCTTGATGAATATGGATACCCCTCCTTTCTTGGTATTGTCCAGATTTTTTTTGTGTTCTAGGGTGGTAGGTTTAGAATTTGAGCCCAGCATGGCTTGTCCAGCATGTCATCCCAGGCAGACAGACACTGGATCCCCTTTGAATGACACCAGTGTTTAAGCCAATTGTTAAAGCTGATCATCTTATCTCTGTATTGTGGCATCATTCTTGGTGAAGGTAGGATACTGCTCAAGGTCAGGGTCATACCTGTCCTCAATGTCTCTTTTCATGTAGTGACAATGACTGAATCATATTTGTACCTGCTGTTGAGAGACCTGAGTGCTTACAGGCAGCTTACTGTGACCTTCTCCTTACTCAGTCTGGTGGTGTGTCTGACTATGGAGTCACCAATGACTAGTGTGTCTGGCATTGTGTTTGGCCTTAAGGGCTGTGACTGTTTGACACTCTGACTGTGAGGTCTATGTGTTGCAGGTGTTGTGTTCTGAGGTGGTGGTTGTTTGGGTGTCTGCTTTGGTGGCCTCTGCTGTTTTGGTAGATTTTTGATCATGTCTTTGTGTGTTTATGTGTATGATTTGAGGTTGTAATGGTAATATGTGAGACTGGGTCTATAGTGTGTGTGGTAACCTTCTCCTCCTGACTGGTCTTGCCAGTCCTATGTTGAGGCAATTGTAACATTGCCTCAATATTCCCAGGTTCACCAGCTGAGCAGGAGAGGACACTAGCAACTGATCCCTCGACATGCTAGAAGGAATAGACAAAAACTTTAAAAAGATTGGTGACCGAGAAATGGGGGTTGCCTTTTGGGGTACTATCTATGACAAGAGTGCCGTATCAAGGTAATAAGTACTGTAGGAGCAAGTGCTACGTTTAACAGATAGAGAATAGTCTACTTCGAGTCAAGTAGAGATGATCTTTTAATTATAGGATCTGATTAGATCAGTAGTATAGTTCGAGGAAGGTAGTTTTAAGGGAAAATTTGAAGAGTGGACTTTAGGTAGAATAGTTTAAACCTGCTGTTTAACCCGCCCGGGCTGGAAAAGACAGGAAATGACCCAAATTGGCCAACAAACCACAAGTCACTGCCCTAAACCAGACAAATGAAGGAGTTATGGAAATGACCCTAGTGGCCAATAAAACTACAGTTTCAAGTCAGTAACCACCTCTCCGGGGCAGGAAGCTGCTCAATGTTAGTCACTGCCACTGATAAACACAGAGACCCTCCTTCAGCCCAAGCAAAATGGCCTCACAGAAACTTTCAAACAGTTCAGGAACAGCAAGCCTGTAACTGAACTTTTTAACTCTCAGAAAAGTGGGAAAAAAGCAAGATTTTTGTTTTGTTTTTACAGAGATAGCAGAGGTTCTATCAAGTTATAACAGTGCAGTAAATGACCCCACACAAGAGTGCTAGGTCAAGGACAGAAAATATGCAAGTTTTAAGAAAAACGATTTAAAATTAAGTGCAAACAGGAAATTCAGCAAACAGCTTTTGGTTGTGCTCTAAATACAGCTACTAATACAGAAATCAAGTTTAACAAGCCAGAAAATGCTCAAGCTAGGCAGCTATGCAGAAAAACGGTGCTTCACCAACAGCCAACAAGCCTGGCAACTAGGTTTTAAGAGAGGAAGATGAAGGAGTTATGGAAATGAAAACTACAGTTTCAAGTCAGTAACCACCTCGGGGCAGGGAAGCTGCTCAATGTTAGTCACTGCCACTGATAAACACAGAGACCCTCCTTCAGCCCAAGCAAAAATGGCCTCACAGAAACTTTCAAACAGTTCAGGAACAGCAAGCCTGTAACTGAACTTTTTTAACTCTCAGAAAAGTGGGAAAAAAGCAAGATTTTTTTTTTGTTGCCACGCAGATACCTGATGTGTGCAATGCACTTACTGTTGTAATCATAATATGTCATAACATAGTAACATAGTAAAAGCAAAACCCACACCACATTGTCCAAGAGTGACACACAGAGTCAGCACTTACAGGATTCAAACCCCTGCTTACGTATGTTATGACACTAGGGAGAGACGCATTAGCACAGCGTGCTATTTGCTTTACTGGATAGCTTCTCTCCTCCTGTATTATTAGGGTGGTGACACATCAGTCTTCCAAAGAGGAATATACTAATCTTTAGTGTGTTTTCCCAGTCTTCAAAAAGGCCACTCCTTTCAAACAGAATTGCACACACACACAGTCAGCACTTACATATGTTATACTACTACAGAGACATGCATTAACACAGCACGCTATATGCTTTACGGGGCATTTTATTACACCTGCTATACTTGTAGGATGCTGACATCACCAGACTTTCCAAAGAAGAATGTAACTCCTTCATTGTGTCTACAGTCTACAAAAAGGCCACTCCTCTCAAAGGATGTGATACACATACACAACACCCCCCATACACACACATTCAGCATTTGCAGGTTTCAAACTCCTATCTACATATGTTATGATACTACAGAGACAGGCATTAACACGGCGTGCTAGATGCTTTACTGAGCATTTGTCTCCACCTGCTATACTTGTAGGATGCTGACATCACCAGACTTTCCAAAGAAGAATGTAGCTCCTTCATTGTGTCTACAGTAAGGCCACTCCTCTCAAAGGATGTGACACACATACACAACACATTTGTCTCCACCTGCTATACTTGTAGGATGCTGACATCACCAGACTTTCCAAGAAGAAGAAGGCTCCTTCTCCTGTGTCTAAGTAAGGCCATCTCAAACAAAGGACACCCCCCCCCCACACACACACACATTCAGCATTTGCAGGTTTCAAACCCCTACCTAACTACGTTATGATACTACAAAGACAGGCATTAACATGGCACACTATATGCTTTACTGGGTGTTTCCTTTTCACCTGCCACATTTGTAGGTTGCAGATATCTTCTGAGTGGTCATGGTAATATCTGCAGGAATGAGCCATGTGTGTTGGAAGGTGTCCAATAGCTCTGTGTGAGTCAGCTAGACAGGTGTATGGGTGATTGTATGTTTGGCCATGGGATATCTTCTGTGCCCCTGCTACACAGATGCACAATGGACTGTACATATATGGGCTATCTTGTGTGACCTACTTTTCACATGCACAGTATTCAACTTGGACATGTTGCACATGCCAGACACACTCTGTCTAGGTGTGTACATGCCCTAGGGCAGATAGCCTAGGATCAGACTCTGCACCTATGATAATGTTCAGGATTCACACCTGTTTATTGATGATACCCTTTGCAGGTGTTTATCGTCTTTGTTTCCCCACTGTCTATGAACAACTAAGGTATGTGCAGCAAAGATGTGATTATGACAGGGTTCGACTATATTGTATATGTGTCTATTGTCATATAGCTGTGTGCACAGGCCAGATTGCTGGATAGTGTGTGGTTCCTGGGTTGACACCTGTAACTGCCTGATAGGTATGGACCATTGCTATACTCTGTCATGGCCCATGTGTGTGAGCATGCCCAGTGTAACCTTTCAGAATGTTGCTGACTGAGTTCCACTACCATAGTTGATTTATTCAACGTTTTACCTGTAGCTAAAAGGCTTGTAGTCTGCTCATCTGCAAAATAAAAACACCCCTGTCAGTCTCAAACCCCAGACCTTGGACACACTAGACTGCATGAATTATTACTAAGCCACAGCAGATATAAAATAATTTGATGTTGTAATAAATATATCATTCCTTACAATGAAGGAATGTAAAGGTATAATAGAAAGGCCATTAGACAAAGCCTGTTCTGTGAATCCTTAACAGCCAGTGTTGTGGAATTGCATTACATGACAGTGATAAGAGAAGCAGTCATTCTAGCAAACAATAAAGTTACAGAGGCACTTTACAAACCACACACAGTATCAGGGCACTACAAACACTAGCATATCTGAGTGGGGCAGACGCCATAGCTCTTAAATATGTTCTATGCAAGTTCATGATTGTGCACTGTATGTTAGCTGTGTCAGTCTCACTCCCTCTAGAAAGTATTGCCGTCATGTATAGAGGTGGGGTATTACACAATGAATACTGATATTAATAACAGTAGACACTGCTTGCAACTGCAGCAACTAACATTTTTTTGGTCAGTTAAGCTTTTTAAGTATTCACTTCTCTTAGTTAACTCCAGTGTTGCAGTGTCTCTTGACAGAAACATAATGGGCTGTTGTTTTCAGAGTTTTAAGTGCTGGGCTGGGCTGGGTTTGTGTACTGCCTGTGTCATTGCCTGATTCTGATTATTTCCACCTGCTAGCTCTGCTGACTCTCCCTGGTTAACTTCCTACTGTTTGTTGTGCTTCCTTTTCCCTTTCCATTCCCTCAGGGGGGTGGACACAGTGTGCACCTTCTATTTCTTGACTTTAGCTAGGATACCTACTGACACACCTCTTCCAGTGATGAGCAACTGACAGCTAACACATGCCACTCTGCTACAATGAGATTAGCTTCTTTCACACATACCCCCCTCATGATGTCATCTATATTCTACTCTGTTACTCCCCTTATCCTAGTCTTACACTCCACTGACTGTGCTCATTTGCTATGTAGACTTGGGATTCACTATCCTTACCCTCATTTGCATAGGATTGCCTACTAATGCTTGGTTACATTTCTTAGACTGGGTTCCCCCCTTAGCAACCCCTACTTGGTAGCCATGTTGTCTTCAGCCTGCCATTGCCTTGCATTGTACATTACAAATTCACATAAAATCCACATTTGTGGATTTTTATTATTAGTTTTCTGGTTTTTAGAGCACAGCCCTTTAGTGCAACGCTGCGCTACGCTTAAACATCGGAAATCGGACAAAAAAAAATAAATACATTTTTTTTTTCATTTTGCATCAGGAAACATTGCCAATGGCCATATATTTGCCATTGGCATGTTTCCTCTACTGGATGCAACCTTTATTTCGAGCTGTCATGGCTCCATTTTGCTATTTGCATTACGGTACTCAGTTGTCAACTGAGTACATTTCTGCAGATAACACTACTCTTACTTGGACAGGTTTGGGTTTCCTGAATCTAAAATCTACCTCATTTGCATGCCTTTCAGCTGCAATTGAGGTAATTTGCATGTCCAGGCCCTGTCCGTGTAAGAGATGTGTTAGGAGCTCTCTTGCACACCTCTGCAGGCTGTTCCTGGATCGCTCATTGGACATGATGGCTGCATGGACTCTTACTCTACTCTTAGACTCCGTGCAAGCCATCGTGAATCCAGCCCAATCTTTTGAACTAGAATCTTTTCAGGTTAAAACTGTTTATTGACCTGAAATTAATGGATTTTTTTTTTTTTTTTAACAAATGAATGTTCACGCTTAAGATGTGAACTGTGCTGTGTAAATTTTTGTCAAGTGTCGATTCCTTTTTGCTAGGGCACATTACTGCTCACTGGTTTGCAACAAAATATTTATTTGTCGGACTTCTTTTGGACTGACACTGTTATTCTTTGGACCCTAGTGATGCTTTGGTTCAGGGTTGATGAAGTTCCTGTGGAGAAGGTTCTTCCTCTCAGTGTGCTGGAGATCATTTAAGTTTTGCTAGTGTGGTCTTTTATTTTTGGAGGCTAAAACTCTCCTGTTAAGGATGGGCAGTCAGGCAGTTATGTAATTTTATATACATATACATGTGTGTGTGTGTGTGTGTGTGTGTGTGTGTGTGTGTGTGTGTGTATGTATATATATATATATATATATATATATATATATATATATATATATATATATATATATGTGTGTGTGTGTGTGTGCATATGTATATATATATATATATATATATATATATATATATATATATATATATATATAGATCTACTACTATTCACCAAAAGCACATTTCACCGAAAATCAAATTAGAGTGCACTTTTCACAGAAAGCTCATTTCACCGAAAACACAATTCACAGAAACACATTTCACCGAAAGTTGTATATGGCGTTTTCCCAACTGTAGTGCGACCCTGTAGTTAGTATATATAGTAGGGGTGGGGGCACTCATTATTGGAGGTGGGGTGCATAGCCCCCCCACATATTTTATGTATATATCATTGTCAGAGAACAGTAATATATTGCAATTACATGTATCCATGTATATAATTCAAAATATTAACAAAAAAAAAAAATATATATATATATATATATATATATATATATATATATATATATATATATATATATATATATATATATATATATATGTTTTTTCTGCTACCTTCTAGCCATCAGGCCTCCTGCAATAAGCTGACCCATTTTTTCCACTGTAGGTTTACAGCTGATCACAGGAGGCTATAATCTGGGCAGCCAACAGATAACTTTTAAATTGAAGCCTACCCCCCACCCAGCAGCTGATGTGTGTATCTACAAATGCAAGAGCCTTCAGTGCCTCCCTATCTGAGTGTGCATTTTTCCACACATGCCCCATGAAGGCTACCATACATATGAGGCTTTGCACATCCAAGAACATGTGCCAGCTCATCTGCTGCACGCCATGCATCTTTCTGTCTAGTAAGTGGAAGTATTACAGCGAGTGTTTACTTCCTTCCAGGACAGGTGTGCTGTTGTTGGCTACTCACTGGTATCCTTCCTTGCCTGGCTTTTCCAGTGTCTGAGACACTAGCTAGTCTCAGATCATCTAGGTTGTAGTCAGGTCTTTATCCCTATATGGCATAAAGCTGTGTCCAGCAGTAATTTCTGGAAGCTGGTGCAGAGGATTAAGGCTCTGTGCTGTTAAGGAGTTAATTCCTGGGGTACAAGATCTGATACCTTCAGCCTTCATTGGATTATTGTGTGACCTTGAGCAGGCTAATTAAACAGACAGCAACATTGTAACTTAGTGGAAAGATTGCTGCCTCACAGCTCTGATGTTTGAGGTTTAGTCCTGACCTTCAGTCTGTATCCATATGAAAACCAAAAACAGTCAAGAAAGAGTAGTTCAACACTGCACGAAGTGAAACCAGAAGAATTTAATGAAGAGCTTTTCATCCCACTGAGTTGTGGGTCTTCCTCAGCTAAAATCAAATAATAAAACCACATTTAAATACAAAAATCAACTATCAAGTGCTCACAAACACTCATGCTCATTGGTACAGCAAAATAACACAATTAACCCTTGTGATCATACTTATAATGGATTACTAAGTTTTGTATAGAACTAAGTGTTGTAAAGACTGATTACAATTATATCATATAAAAATATAAAATATATACATATATACAAAATATCTATATATCTATATATATCTATATATATATATATATATATATATATATATATATATATATATATAATCTCAGTTACCACATAAAAAACTAACCTAACCAAAATAAAAACCTATGTATTACATGCAATTATATTATATACACATTTACATAAAAGGCAGCACCTCAAACCTTCTAAATCTGATCCAAAACTGTATGATTATTTAAGTGATAATCCATTAAATTCACCTCTTTAAACTTTTCAATTTTAAAATGCATAGTAAGGGCATCTCGGATGGTATCAAAAGATGAGGATTTTATTATAGAATGCAATCTCTTGAAGGACATGTTCCTTAAGAGGGGTTATCCCCGCAGATTGATTTCTGAATTGATTACTGAAGTACAAAGTAAGCGTAATAATGGCACATATAAACTGATTTTATCAAGGCAGGTCCCTGTAGAGCTTACCACCCCTATAATTTGTAGGAGCTTTATTACACCATATAGTTTAGATGCCCAGGTAATTTTGAATATTATCCGTAAAAATTGGAGTTTAGTGACGAATGATATCACACTTAAGGAGAAACTTATTGAGCCTCCACGGATTATTTATAAGAGGGGACTCAACCTTAAACATCTTTTAGAAGATAAATGTACCATTCTGCCTTATAGGAAGGGTATGTTTAAGTGTAATATGTGCCATTTTTGTAAACATATGAATATAGGTCAGAATTATATGATTAGAAGAAGAAATTATAGTATTATGTGTAAATTGGATTACCAATCCAAACAGGTGGTCTACTTGGCACAGTGCCAACATTGTCCTGCCTTCTATATCAAGAAAACCGATAGGAGACTGAGGGAGCATGTGTATGAACATATTTACCATATCAGCAGATATAAGTCTGAAAATGCCCTAATGCCCTAGCAAGGGACATTATACAATATACACACCATACTTTCAAATTTAGAGCTATTGACCAAGTGTTATCAGATGGGAGGGGGGCCTGATTCATTAGCTTTAGAAAGGTTATTAACTTTGGCAATTACATACTGATGCTAGTCATTATCCAGGGCTTAATGAGATCTACTCTATCTTTTGCATTTTAAAATTGAGAAGTTTAAAGAGGTGAATTTAATGGATTATCACTTAAATAATCATACCCTTTTGGATCAGATTTAGGAAGTTTGAGGTACTGCCTTTTATGTAAATGTGTATATAATATAATTGCATGTAATACATAGGTTTTTATTTTGGTTAGGTTAGTTTTTCATGTGGTAACTGAGATCATATATATATATATATATATATATATATATATATATATATATATATATATATATATATTCTGTATATATGTATATATTTTATATTTTTATATGATATAATTGTAATCAGTCTTTACAACACTTAGTTCTATACAAAACTTAGTAATCCATTATAAGTATGATCACAAGGGTTAATTGTGTTATTTTGCTGTACCAATGAGCATGAGTGTTTGTGAGCATGGGATAGCTGATTTTTGTATTTAAATGTGGTTTTATTATTTGATTTTATCTGAGGAAGTCCCACAACTCAGTGGGACGAAAAGCACTTCATTAAACTCTTCTGGTTTCACTTCGTGCAGTGTTGGAACGACTCTTTCTTGGCTGTTTTTGGTTTTCTAGCAGGTGATTTTTCCTAGTTTGTTCGGATTAGTATCCGTATGAAGCTTTCATGTTTTTCCTGTCTCTGTGTTGGTTTTCTGCAAGTACTCCAGTTTCCTTCCACCATGAAAACCACACTGGTTGAATGGCTATAATCATCTGTGTGCATTTATCCACTGTTGTCCACGTACATGAACCTGGATATGCCTCGTTAAGGACTGTATGCAATGATGCCACATTGCTTGAGCTTGTATGAATCTCATTAAGGAGAAGCTCATTTATTTGAAGCAAGTGTTTTTGTACATCATGTAATCAGAATTTGCTGTTTATTCTCATGTATATTGCAAGGGACATTACTTTTTCTCTCTGTACTGCACATTAAAAGTGCAAAATCTCTTTTATGTCTATTCACATTTTAGAAGCTTCATGCATTATTAGTCAAACATCTGAATTTATCAGTAATTAATGTACTTCTTCTGAAGATGCAGCAGCTGTGATATAACATAACCTGTGATGTTGAGAGTCTGGGTTTTATATTTTTTGTTCTCAATAGTGACAGTCAGTGTTACAAATCCAGTATAAAATATGGTTAAAGAAATAGACTGGTAGAGTGTAGCCACTATGTACTCCATTAATAACCTGGTTCCCTACACTGATGACTTCTGTTTAGAATAAATGTATATATACCACTGAAGTCAGAAAAAGGGATATTAGCAACTTGTAACACAACTGCTTTGCCTGTGACAGATTATAGCAGTAACCACCCAGAATGACTTACACACATGCTGTAGACCTGAGAGCTTGATTTCTGCCAGACTCTTTAGTGAAATATATGGGGGGACAGAGTAGGATACATGGGATGTCTGAGGTCACCTTTTTGGTCATTCATCCCATGTTCAAGACCCTCTCCATCCCCCAAGTACCCGGCCTAGATTATTTAGTGAGAATGAGGTAGAATGGTTTTCACTGAGCAGCTGCCCGTATCCCTGGGCTGTGTGCAGGTTAAGAATCGGGAAGGACTATTCCCCTTACATGGAAAAGGGTTGCTTTTGTGCCATCATGCACAAAGAATTGTAATTATCTTTTTCCTTTATAAGAGGAAAAAGCACAACACTGGTGTTTCTTTTAAAACCTCAAGTTTGGATTTTTCTATCTCACTGCATGTCTCTACTTTTTTCTGCAGGATTTTTTGCAGAACTGTTATACAGTAGCAAGTTATTATTATTCCAAATTGTAAGAAGTGACTGGACACAGCTGTCAGTATATGTATCATAAATTCTGCATTACTTGTGGAAACAGTTTCTTAGTCACAGTGAAGCAAAGATCACTGTGGCTACTAAACCAAGAAAAATCACAGCTTCAGTTTTCTTCAATGTACTAAATATTGAAATTAAAACAACATTCAGTTTAAAAATACTAACTTCCCCATTTAGGTTAGCATTAACATGTTTTAAAAAAACACCTTTACAATTAGTTAATGGAGATGCACCTGTACAATGCCTTAAATTACACTATATACGTGAGGTAAGGAAAGAAAATAGTTGCAACAGCTTTCAACTGGTGTCTTTTGCAGGGATCTTTATAGGTAAATTGTAGAAATCAGTCTTCAGACTATTATATGCCCAGCCAACAACCAGAAAGTGATTACAGGTTAGAATCAAACCCTGTTCCTTGTGTCTATGAGGCATAAACCTTAACCATTATGCCAACCCCAACTCCTAGATATGCCCAGTGCACTCTGAACTACGATCCAGAGACTTTGACCAGTGAAAACAGAAAAAGATATGAAATCCCTTCCTGTAATGCCATTATTGAAAAAAAAGTAAAGTATTGTGATTTTAAATGATGTCATTGCATAATAAGTTTGAGACACTTTTGGATCTGAGGTATGAAAGTTTACCTATGGCTTGTTTTATTCACTTGGCCATTGTTTTAGGGACCAAACTACACCAGCCATGGGTAACATCTGCATTATCCACACCTGTATATAATACTGCACTACACCTGCATGGTGAGCATTACCCACACCTCTGTGTAATACTGCACTCCACATGCATGGTGAGCATTACCCACACCTCTGTGTAATACTGCACTCCACACACCTCTGTGTAATACTGCACTCCACATGCATGGTGAGCATTACCCAAACCTCTGTGTAATACTGCACTCCACATGCATGGTGACTATTACCCACACCTCTTTGTAATACTGCACTCCACATTCATGGTGACCATTACCCACACCTCTGTGTAATACTGCACTCCACATGCATGGTGACCATTACCCACACCTCTGTGTAATACTGCACTCCACATGCATGGTGACCATTACCCACACCTCTCTGTAGTACTGCACTCCACACATCTCTGTGTAATACTGCACTCCACATGCATGGTGAGCATTACCCAAACCTCTGTGTAATACTGCACTCCACATGCATGGTGAGCATTGCTCACACCTCTGTGTAATAGTGCACTCCACATGCATGGTGAGCATTACCCACACCTCTGTGTAATACTGCAATCCACATGCATGGTGAGCATTACCCACACCTCTGTGTAATACTGCACTCCACATGCATGGTGAGCATTACCCACACCTCTGCGTAATACTGCACTCCACATGCATGGTGAACATTACCCACACCTCTGTGTAATACTGCACTCCACATGCATGGTGGCCATTACCCACACCTCTGTGTAATACTGCCCTCCACATGCATGGTGAGCATTACCCACACCTCTGTGTACTACTGCACTCCATATGCATAGTGATCATTACCCACACCTTTGTGTAATACTGCACTCCACATGCATGGTGAGCATTATCCACTCCTCTGTGCAATACTGCACTCCACACACCTCTGTGTAATACTGCACTCCACATGCATGGTGACTATTACCCACACCTCTTTGTAATACTGCACTCCGCATGCATGGTGACCATTACCCACACCTCTGTGTAATACTGCACTCCACATGCATGGTGACCATTACCCACACCTCTGTGTAATACTGCACTCCACATGCATGGTGACCATTACCCACACCTCTGTGTAGTACTGCACTCCACACATCTCTGTGTAATACTGCACTCCACATGCATGGTGAGCATTACCCAAACCTCTGTGTAATACTGCACTCCACATGCATGGTGAGCATTACTCACACCTCTGTGTAATAGTGCACTCCACATGCATGGTGAGCATTACCCACACCTCTGTGTAATACTGCAATCCACATGCATGGTGAGCATTACCCACACTCTGTGTAATATTGCACTCCACATGCATGGTGAGCATTACCCACACCTCTGTGTAATACTGCACTCCACATGCATGGTGAGCATTACCCACACCTCTGTGTAATACTGCACTCCACATGCATGGTGAGCATTACCCACACCTCTGTGTAATACTGCACTCCACATGCATGGTGAGCATTACCCACACCTCTGTGTAATACTGCACTCCACATGCATGGTGAGCATTACCCACACCTCTGTGTAATACTGCACTCCACATGCATGGTGAGCATTACCCACACCTCTGTGTAATACTGCACTCCACATGCATGGTGAGCATTACCCACACCTCTGTGTAATACTGCACTCCACATGCATGGTGAGCATTACCCACACCTCTGTGTAATACTGCACTCCACATGCATGGTGGCCATTACCCACACCTCTGTGTAATACTGCACTCCACATGCATGGTGAGCATTACCCACACCTCTGTGTAATACTGCACTCCACATGCATGGTGAGCATTACCCACTCCTCTGTGTAATACTGCACTCCACATGCATGGTGGCCATTACCCACAGCTCTGTGTAATATTGCACTCCACATACATGGTGAGCATTACCCACACCTCTGTGTAATACTGCACTCCACATGCATGGTGAGAATTACCCACACCTTTGTGTAATACTGCACTCCACATGCATGGTGGCCATTACCCACACCTCTGTGTAATACTGCACTCCACATGCATGGTGAGCATTATCCACACCTCTGTGTAATACTGCACTCCACATGCATGGTGAGCATTACCCACACCTCTGTGTAATACTGCACTCCACATGCATGGTGACCATTACCGACACCTCTGTGTAATACTGCACTACACATGCATGGTGAGCATTACCCGCACCTCTGTGTCATACTGCACTCCACATGCATGGTGAGCATTACCCACACCTCTGTGTAATACTGCACTCCACATGCACGGTGGCCATTGCCCACAGCTCTGTGTAATACTGCGCTCCACATGCATGGTGAGCATTACCCACACCTCTGTGTAATACTGCACTCCACATGCATGGTGAGAATTACCCACACCTTTGTGTAATACTGCACTCCACATGCATGGTGGCCATTACCCACACCTCTGTGTAATACTGCACTCCACATACATGGTGAGCATTACCCACACCTCTGTGTAATACTGCACTCCACATACATGGTGAGCATTACCCACATCTCTGTGTAATACTGCACTCCACATGCATGGGGAGCATTATCCACACCTCTGTGTAATACTGCACTCCACATGCATGGTGAATTCTTGTCATCTTCAGAGGTTAGTGCTATATCTAGCTTGTATTCCTCCTCCACCACATTTCCTCTCTTCCTGTGTCTATTTTGATATCATACTAATTTAAAACATTCTCCCATCCCCTCTTCATTTTCTTATTCACTCTTTCTCATTTTGATATCTTCTCCCTATTGGTCCCCCATCACAAATATTCCCGCATGTATTTATTTGTCTATCTAGGGTATCCTTTGACAGTTTCTTAAGCTGATACCCCTACCCTTCTTCCCTTTCACAGCTTTTCCTCCTGCTCCTGGCTTCTTTTTCTTCCCATTCTGTCACACTGTCATACATTATTCTACACCTGTGTTTCTACCTCTTTCCATTTTTACCATGCCATTTCTCTCTTCCTCCTTTCCACCCTTTTTGCCCCTCTTTTATTTTTCTTTCTCTTCGTCTCTGCCTTTCTTCTGTTAGTGTTCAATAGTTCCATTCCTTCAGTCTGTATTCAGTAATCTGTATTTATTGCTCTAGTATCTCCATTTTTGTAAGACTGTCTTCATCAGGCTATTCTTTCCCCACTCCCATCTCCCCCCACAGCAGACACCATAACTTCTGTGCTGCGTCTTTGTTTATTCTTCGGATAGCTTTCCTCCGTTCCTTTTGCCTTCTTTCTCTATTTGTTTCACAGGTCCATGTGGACATACTTGGAATCCCTAGCCTCCTCCTTCCGGTTCCTGTGGCAGTTATCACAGAAAATTGAAGCTATGAGCAGACAATGAGATAATTTCTGTGGTCCAGGGTTTCAGTCCCTCAGCCTCTATTTGCTATGTGACCTTGAGCAAGTCACTTAACCAAATAGTGCTTTGGGGCAATTGAGAAAACTGGTGTAGACTTTACAATGGTCTCCTATGTTGCATGCCTAGTAACTGCCTGTGAACCTATTTGTCATACGTTTCCTTCTCCCCTTCCCTTTTTCAACCATGTTTTGTATTTCCTTCTACATTCTTTGCATCCTTCAATGTATCAAGTCCATTGGGGAATTCCTTAGCACATGCAGCAGCACTAAAAGTATCACCATCCTTGCCACATGGAATGTCCTTCCTCCATCTCTCTGTCACGCTCTCTCTAGAATTCCTTTAACTTTCGAATTTACACCATATTCTTATTTATAGTTTCCTCTAGTGTAATACACACAACACAGCCTTAGTACTTGGCATATTCCATCACATTTGTTTTCCTTGTCTCTCCTTCTCTTCCCCCTTTTCATCTTCTCTGTCTTTTTCTTGCTGTATTTTAGACCAGATATTGCTTGAAATGTGTCAAAGATTGTTTATGCCACAGTTTTTCCACATCCCATGACAGCATCAGAAATGATGATTTCACTCCCATTGTCTTCCTAGCTTCTCTCTGACTTGCATTGCCAGTTCTTAAGTTTCTACTGTGAAAAGTCTTGTGAAGAGTGGACAGCCCTATGTAATCCCATCTACTTCCACTGTCTCTGAGATCACCTCACTGGGCATTATTTCCATTTATGGTTTTCCATACATTGCTGTCAGCCATCTGCTGAATTTCTCTCTTACTCCTCTTCTGTCCAGTACTTCCTATAACAGTTGCTGTCTCACAATGTCAAAAGATGTCTGCATATCACAAATCACTTCACCTGTGACCCCCCTCCTTATTCTTTGCCTCCATGATGTCCATTAACCTTCAGCAGTTTATTTCAGCCCTGTGTTTTTTCAAAAGCCATCTTGTCCTTCCTGTATTATCAGTGACATAATCATATCTAACCTACATGGAAGCACCTTGGCCGGTGCTTACATTTATCAGTGTAATATGCCTATAATTGCCTTCCTCTTTCATCTGTCTTCTTGTGTTCGTATCATTACTTGAGATCTTCACATACTGTTTGAAATCTTGTCTGATTCTTGTATCTTCCTGTACTCCTCATGTTGCACCTGCCACATATCTTCCTTGTTGACTTGCAGAACTCTAATATGCAAAGTGAAACAGAGCCCCCCCCCCCACTCCAAGTTCCTCTCTGTCATCCTGTGTATTGCCTATTTCAATTCTTCTGTAATATCTGCATTTACTCCTTCCTCATGCCTTTCTCGGCTAGTATCCCTCATTATTCATGTTCTACATGTGTTTTAAGGCTTCTGTCCCACCCCCACTTGCTTACTATATAAATCCAAGTATCATCACCTGAAGCAGTTTCTGATTTCTTTGCTGAATTTCCCTAGACATTTTATTTTCACCCTTCTGTCTTGCTTCAAGTCATACTTCCTCAGTTGTTATTCACCTTATTATTTCTCCTACTATCCATCAAAAGTCATTTCAGTGCTGAAGGAATTTTGTTCTCCATCTCACCTTACTTCTAATTTTATAATTGTATATTCCTCTTTTCTATCTGCATCCTTTCACCCTTCTTTCTGAATGCTTGCTATCAATTTCTGTTTCCCTCCTTGCTTGTCTTCATTTCTCTCCCTCTGTCTTTATCATTCCTTCTCCTGAAGTACTGCTTTCTCCTATCTCCCAACAGTTTCCCACAAGCCCCTCTCTGTCTTTCTCATTATCCTTCATTGTTTCTTTTACTGTGTGTGTCTTTCGCCTTTTCCCGGTTAGGGGTCGCCACAGTGGAACTCCGGTCCGCTAATGATTGGCAGTAGAGTTTTACATGCTGGCTTGCCGGGCCTAACGCACAACCTTTAACGAAGGAACGCCCATTCACGCATGTCGTCACACACTAGACTCTTAAACAGAGAATCGAACGGGCAACGTCTAACTGTGAGGTGACTATTTCTGTACTGCCCACTTGCACTGTCCTTTTGTAGTTTTCCCATCCCCCCACCATCATTCCCTGTCCTTGTTTTTCCCCGCAAGGCTCATGGGTACTGGAAAAATGGTCCAATAGATTTTTTTCTTGTATTTCTCCCCCGCCTTTCCCATCAGTCTGTCCAGTCTGCTTGCCTGTGCTAAGTTGTTCTTGCTGAAGATATATTCCCTTCCCTGTGGTGTTTTGTTCTCCATATGTCAATCTACCCTTCCTTCCTCATATTCTTTTAGATCTTGTTTCATGTTACGGTTATTTTACTTCTTTCAGAACAACCTGTTTTTTCTAAATTCGGAGCAACATTGTAATGCCTTCCTATAACGTTTATGCCTTCTCATCTTTTCCCATTGCAAGAAGAAACTACAGTCTTAACAACTGTCACCCTTCGCTGCCATATTAATCATCTCCCTATCCTGTTTATTTGCATATTACTCATCTCCCTATCCTATTACTACCTGTTCTCCTGTTTTGCACAACACCAGTATTCTCCTTTTCCCACCATCTGCTTTGTTGTCTCCCCTTGGGTAGTTTTTGCTCATAATTTTGAATCCATAATTTTCAGTTTAATTTCTTCCAGTAGTGTTATGTCCCCCTCATTCTAACTAGTCTTGTACATATCCTTTTTCTTCCAGCAGGATTAGAGGATCCCAATGATTTTTCTGTGTTACCACTGTCATTTTTGTGTTACCACTATCATTTTGTGCTATCTGATTTCTAGTCACTCACCCTCCCCTTCACTTCTTTTTTTTTTTTTTTGGGGGGGGGGGCAATTTCCCTCACTTACGTTGTCTCTCTGAGCTGAACTCTTTATTTGATGAGAATTGTCTAGACTCTAGCCCCTCTCACCGCCCCCCAAAAAACAGGTTTGTCTCTCTTTGGTTCATGTTTTTTTTTTTAATCTGGAGTTCTACTATACCCATTTTTCCCCAAGTTCCCAGTTACAGTCCCTATTTTAATACATTACAGTCTGACCCAGAACTGTTATTCATAATCAGAAATTCCTCCTTCTCTGTGTTTTCATGCCCTTGTATGACCATGCCACATTTTCTGCTTCACTTTATTTGCAAGAGATGTCCGCATCTTATGCCTTTTCTCTTTAAAAAAAGAAAAAGTTCGTTAAGCATTATAAGTAGAGTAAAATAAGCTTACCTGTTTTCCATTCCCAGCTTTTTATTGTCATAAGCATCTTTAAGATATAGTTTCAACTGTTTCCTTTCACTATAGGCATCTTGATTGATTTATCCTATCTCAGATAATTTCCTTTTTTTTTTGGTTTAACCCTGTCACTTTTGTGCTGTTTACCTTTGTTTTATGTTCATTCTCTCTACCCTAGTATTGGCTCTTTCTACGTTTATTTCTCTCCCAACCACTTAGTATGCACTACAGTAAAGATTATTAACCCCTTTTTTCCATCTTGCTTTTAAAATATGTAACATCTCAGATAAGACTACTGATCCAGTTATGTCTATATGATAAGTTTCTTGATTCCCATATAGGGCTGCCTCTCTTCTGCTAACCTATTCACCCCCCACTCATGCCAGTCCATTTGTCACAAGGAATTTTGAATTGCCTGTGATTTTCTCCTTGCTCCACTTCTAGTCTGTGTGAACCACCTGGACTTGAACTGACTATCGTTGTGTCTGCAGCCTAAGGGGAATTCATTTCCACTGAACCACCAATATGATCTGATAACCAATCCAGGCTGCTGTCCTCATGCTTTTTAACTCTGTGCTTGTTTTTATTTAAAGCTTTCCTTTGTTTAAACAGAACATGAGAAGTACACCTATTTTTATGAATATACCATAGAATTAAATTATTTATAGCATATGCATTTGTCACTCTCCCATCCAATCGTTCCTTTTGAAGAGAGCCAAAGAGGCGCACTGCTTGATATGTATGGGCAGTCTATTCCAGAGTCTGGGGAGTCTCTGGGTCAGGAACCTATGCCTCCAGCATGATGTGTTTATTGTGATTACAAGGTTTAGATCCCTGGAGCGTGTGGCTCTGAGGGACTGAGATTTCTTTAAGTGTAGCATGTCCAACAGCTTTGGGTTTGACATGACCTTGTATGTTAAGCAGAGATTGCCTCTGAATAGATGATATGTGACAGAGTATAGCTGGAGTTTAAGGTGATTTGCATAGGGCATCTGCTTTAGGCCTGTGATTCTTTTAGTGAGGTATTTCTGCGGCCTTTCCAGTTGTTGCAGGTGGCTTGAGAGGTACATACCAAATGGGGCGTTGTATTCTGTAATGGGTCTAATGAGGGATGAGTACAGTGGGACAATGACCTCCTTTTTTCTGGATGAAAAGCCCTTAGCGATGAGGTGTGCCACATAGAAGGACTTCCTGACTGTTGTGGCGATGTGGTTATCGAAGGTGAGACCACTGTCCACCTGTGTCCCTACGTTTCTTATCACACTTTCAGTGTTTAGTGTACTGCCACCTATGTGGTAATTCACGGGTACATGTTTTTTCCCAAAGGGGAAAAGTATACATTTCTTGGCATTGAGCTTGAGCCCATGGCTCTCTCACCAAGCATCTGTTTGTGTAAGGCCCTTTTGTAGAGTATCCACATCATTTGAGATTCAATAATGGCTTCCAGTTTGCAGTCATCTGCGAACTTTGTTAGCTAGAGTCCCTTATTATTGGCCTGTACTTCAGAGAAGTAGATGCCAAACAAGAGTGGTCTCAGAACTGAACCCTGAGGTACTCCACTTGTCACTTGTCTGGAGCTGGATTTGGAGTCAGCTACTTTTACAGTGTGGGTTCTGTCAGTAAGCCAGTTGGAAACCCGTCGAGTGACGTAGGGATTAATGCCCAGCTTAGTAAGTTTATCTATGATTCCAGAGTGAGGGATGGTGTCAAAGGCCTTGGCGAGGTCCAGATAGGCCGTGTGGACTGCCTTACCCTCGTCCACTGCTCTGGAGACTGATTCGAAGAAGTCAATCAGGTTCAGAGACAAGATTGGCCCTTCACAAACCCAAACTGGGTGGGGTCCAGTGTTTGAACGTTGCCAATGTCTTTGTTTATAAGTTCCATGATAATACGTTCCATGGCCTTGCAGATCAGGCTTGTCAGACTGATGGGGCGGTAGTTCCTGGGATCCAAGGTGGATCCCCCCCTTGTGGAGTGGGATAACTGTAGCTGTGTGCAACTCAGTGGGCATGAAGCCTGAGGTGAGGCTATGATTAAACATGACACTTAGGTGAGGTGCCAGTTAATTTTGTAGTTCATGTAGTACACAGCCCGGGATGTCATCTGGTCCCATGGATGCTGTATTCTTAGCTTTGGAGAGTGCTTTTTTACTTGTGTGGCCGTTATTATCGGAATTTGGCAATCTTCTGTTATTGAGATGGGCCATTTAGGGGGTGAGAGGGGGGTGAAGTTAACACTGAATCGATCTGCCAGGATATTGGCAATATCCTTGGGATCAGTATATTTAATGCCATTCTGTTGTAGCTCAGAGCAGATCTGAGCATTGCCATTTAGATTCTTGACATAGTTATAGAATGCCTTGTGGTTGTCTTTGGAATCTTTGGCAATTTTATTTTCGTAACTAGCTTTGGAGGATTTTATGAGGGATCTCAGCTTCTTACTGAGGCTGGTAAGGGAGTATTTTTTTGCATCCTGGGATTTTCCTCTTTTCTGCAACAGTTTATTCCTTTTGTTTTAAAATTAGTTTATGGCAGGAGACCACCAGATTGGCTTCATTTTTGGAGGAGAGCACCTTGGTTCTATTTGGGATGGCACGATTCATGCATGAGTGGATGTGCTCGTACAGTGCCTTAGTGTAGGATCAGTAGTTGAACTTTCAGTTCCCATCTGCATGGATGTCATGAAGTTTGTCACTTCTGACTTGAGTAGCATGAAGTTGGCTTTGGAGAAGCTTTTTATGGAGGTTTCCTTACTGGGGGGGTGGGGGTGAGATGTGGCTGTTAAGGGTGATTAGCTTATGGTCTGACCTGACCAACGAGGGGGTGACCATAGGTGTGGAGCATCAATTTCCCATGTTGGTAATGACCAGGTCTAGGATATTAAAGCCCCTGGTGGGACAATGGATTAATTGATCCAGGGCATTGGAATTTATGAATTCCAAGAACCATTGGGCAAAGGTGTTGGTACACGAGTAGTTTTCCCAGTTAATGGCAGGGTAGTTGAAGTCACCCAGTATTAGGGTGTTTGGTTATATCTTAATATTTTCCAGTATGTTTAGAAAGGTGTAGTGAGAATCTTGGGGCTTGGTGGGGGATATGTAGCAAGCTACAATTTGGATTGCAGTCTTACCTAGTGTTAGTTGCACCTGGAGAATTTCAGACACATTGTGTTGGGCAACTAGCCTGGTGGTGTGAATATCCTTGGTGAATATGGACACTCCTCCACCTTTAGTGTTTTGATCCCGGTTTGGTGGTCGAAAAGTGTGGTAAAAATTTGTAGCCTGGTATTGCAGGGGGGGCTCTCTGGAGCCTTGAACCAGGTCTCAGTTACTGCAGATATTGATGTTCTCCATTTTTAGGAGTGCCTCGAGAGATTGCATTTTGAGGTTTAGATGTCTAGCACTGAGTAGCATTACCTTCAGATTTTGCATGCTTGTACCTGTTACTCTTGCAGCAGTTTTAAGACAAATGTTTCTAACTCCTCATCAGGCACATTCTTACATATACCTATAAATGTCCTATCATATCACTGTTGCAGTATTCTTTACATAAGGGATCTCCTGCCAAGGATAGCCCAACTTCCAGCCAGTATACCAAAGCCTTTAGGTTTTATAGGCACTGTGCATCACGTGTAAGCTCCCCATGTAAAACGTAGGGCATAAAGGTGACACTATGAACTTCTTACTGCTTGTCCAAGCACCATTGTTGAACATTGGTCTGAATGCTTTTCTACCATGCTGGTTACCAAGACGTCTTGGGATAAGTTCCGCATTGGGTTTCTTCACTACCTTTTTTCTTTATTGTATTGTACTTCATCCAAAAAGGGAAAATGTCAGTGTGGGAGGGTGATTCCCCATAAAGACCAACATGACCAGTGTCTTTTTTGCTTAGGTGATTCACATGACCATACGCAGTGCTCCATCTGTTAAGCATTTGTCCTTAAGACCCTTCATAGTCACGTAACTTCCTTATCCATATAACTTGAGAACCAATGACTTAAGCTGTTGGCCCAGATTGCTATGAGGGATTCCAAAAGCCAAAAAGACTAGTCCTGATCCTATTGCTTTTCAGCCTACCCTGGACGTCTTTCTAGAAGCTAGTGAAGATCCTGAAGACTGACCATTGCTTGCCTTGGATTCATCTACAGTGACCCTGTTGGAGGCATGCATGGATCCAGTTTCTCCCACATCACTGGATGCTTTTCCGACATCTGTTATGGATGTTGAGGTGGAACCTTGTCTGATTATTTCTGAGGGGCCAAGGGGAATTCCTCATATCTGGGTAAGGGAAGAGATTCTGAGTATAATTATTGAATGTTGTCAAAGGTCTGAACCACTGAGAGTCTAGCTCAAGAAAAAACAAAAAACAAAACAAAAAAACTTACCTCATTGTTAAAGATCCCCAATGAGAATGGCAGGATTTGACTTGGTGTCTTTTCAATGCTTTAATGGCCTTGAAGTCTCCTCAGTGGGTGTCTTGACCCTACTCCTCCCTGGTTTTCCACCCCTGTTAAGAGGCCTAGGGAATTAATTCCTCGGATGAGGTCTTGGACTATTGGGAGGGATCTGTAGCTTACTCCTCTCAAATTCCTTCCCCTCTAGACCATGGTTTTGTGGAAGAGGATCCTTTGAGCACAGACTCCCCCTTGGAAGAATTATCCTTTGGAGATACTGTTGCTCGTATGATGGGAGTACTTCAGATAGGATTTTCTAGGTCTCTGACATTCAAAAAATTATTATGAGCTTTCACAGATGGAGTCTCCTAAGCATCTGCTGTTCCTCCTGTTTTGGTAGCCCTTTTGGACACCTTGTCTGCCTCTGTGGCTTCTGATTCTCAACCCCTGGCTCTTAAGAAACCTGACAGGGTCTATAAGGTGCCTGAGTATTGCAAATTTTTAAGTGCCCTTCTGTGGATCCTTCAGTGGTTTCAGTCTCCTCTGACAGGCCATCTAAGCTCTTGGCATCTACTAAACTTCTTCCCTCATATAATGATAGTTGAACAATGCAGAGGGTGGGTAAAAAGTATATACTGCTGCCACCTTGACTTTTAGGGCTATTAAATAGCAAACCCACATGACCAGGTATGTTTTGACCATTCTTTCTCAGCTGTTTCAGTGGTCTCTGACTTTCCTAATTCTGATGGGAAAGCTTTGGATCTTTTCCTCCTTGGATCCACTTCCCATGTCACTCATCACTCCATTAAAATGCAGCTGTGATGCTGCAGATGCCTCTTTCAGGGCTGCTACTCTTGGTCATGTGATAAGGCATTATTCTTGGCTACATCTACAGCCTTTACCTCACAATATTAAAGCCAAGCTTTTCGATGCACCTGTGGATAATAAAATTATTTTTGGGATAGCTACTGCAGACCTATTTAGGTCCCTTCAGGATAAGAGTAAATATCTGTAGAACTTAAACATATTTTTGTCTCTGCTATCCTGTAATTGCAAAGGAATTATCCTTCTAAGTTTGCCTTTGTCCTCAGATATACTTGCCCATCTCCCCAGGGTAAGAAGGGATCTAGGCATATTCCTCCTGCTAAATCTGCTCAGAAGCCTGCCTTTCAGGACAAGTCTGTCTTCATTTGACAGTTGGCCTCCTCTTTCCCTCTGCGGGGTTCTCCTCTCCCTCCACCTTTCTCTGTCCCTTCCAAATTGGTATCACATCAATTTGGACACCTGGGTGCTGTCTATTACTTGTCAGGGCTATTTCATGGTTTCGAAATCCCTTCCCCCCTTCTTGGGTACTCCACAGTCCCCTTAGGAACAGCTTCCTCACTTTCCAGAGGTTTTTCAGTCCCTTTTAGATCAGGGCACCATTCAGCCTGTTTCTCCCACCCTGTAGAGAGTGGGGTTTTAATTCAAAATTGTTTTGGTTCCTTGAAAGGGGGGTACCCGGAGACCCATTCTAGATCTTTCATTGTTCAACACCTTTCTCAAAGTCCCTTCTTTCTGAAAGTTGTCTCTTCAGACCTTGTTTCCTCTTCTTCTCCCCCAAGCCTTCTTGGTTTCCCTGGACCTCAAGGATGTCTACCTCCACATCCCCATTCACCTTCTGCTCAGGAACATTTATTTTTCTTTGTTGCTTCCTCTCATTTTCAGTTCTCTGCTTTGCCCTTTGGCCTTTCTACTGCCTTTTTGCAGACTTCAAGGAATTCAAATCTTTCTCTATCTCAAAAACCTACTCATTCAGGCTTTCACTCCCAGCACTCTGTTGGTACAGCTGCTGCAGACCTATTTAAGTCCCTTCTGGATAAGGGTAAATATTTGTAGAACTCAAACATACTTTTGTCTATGCTGCCCTGAAATTGCAGTGGAATTATCCTTCTAAATCTACCTTTATCCTCAGATAGACCTGCCCACCTCCCCAGGGTAAGAAGGGATGTAGGCATATTCCTCATGCTAAATCTGCTCAGAAGCTTTCCTTTCAGGACAAGTATGTCTCCATTTGACAGTTAGCCTCCTCTTTCCCTATGCCAGGTTCTCCTGTCCCTCCGCCTTTCTCTGTCCCTTCCAAATTGGTATCACATCACCTCGGACTCCTGGGTGCTGTTTGTTACGTCAGGGCCGTTTCATGGTTGGAAATCCCTTTCCCCCTTCTTGGGTATTCCACGGTCCCCTCAGGAACAGCTTCCTCACTTTCCAGAGGTTTTGCAGTCCCTTTTATATCAGGGCACCATTCAGCCTGTTCCTCCCATCCAGTAGAGAATGGGGTTTTAATCCAGGATTGTTTTGGTTCCTTAAAAGAGGGTACCCAGAGATCCATTCTGGATCATTCATTGTTCAACACCTTTCTCAAAGTCCCTTCTTTCTGAATGTTGTCTCTTCAGACCTTGTTTCCTCTTCTTCTCCCCCAGGCCTTCTTGGATTCCCTGGATCTCAAGGATGCCTACCTCCACATCCCCATTCACCCTCTGCTCAGGAAATGTTTATTTTTCTCTGTTGCGTTCTCTCATTTTCAGTTCTTTGCTTTGCCCTTTGGCCTTTTTACTGCCCCAGGCATTTTCAGTAAATGCCTTGCACCTGTCATTGCCTTTTGCAGACTTTGAGGAATTCAGATTTTTCCCTATCTCAAAAACCTAGTCATTCAGGTTTTCGCTCCCGGCACTCTGTTGTGGGATCTCCACTTTACTACTTGTCTTTGCAAAGTCTGGGATTCACTATAAATCTCCAGAAATCTGTTCTGACACTCTACCAGGATCGTATTTTCTTAGGGTGCTGGCTTCACACTCTCCTCCCATGTTGGTTTCTATTCCTGCTCCAAAGGTTTTGTTTCTGACCTTTTTCCAGTGTCTTTCCTCTCTTACAGTGAGGCGTTTGGGTTCTGGAGTTTATGGCCTCCACTCTTTCTATGCTTTTTCATGCCAGTCTCTATATGTAGAAGCTTTGGTGGTTCCTCAAATCACTGTGGCTTCAGCAATGCCACCCTCTGAAGTCCCCTGTTCCAATTCTTTCTTGTCACAAACTTGAGTTTCAGTGGAGGATTAAATAACTTTCTCTCAGTTCAGGGCTTCCCTTCCAGACTCCAATTCCAGTTCAGGAACTGTATATGGATGCAGCTGACTTGAAGTGGTGGGCCTTTTGTGACCCCGTAAAGATTTATGGTCTCTGGCCTACTCATCAGACATCAGAATTTATCAACATAAAATAGATGAGAGCTCTACCTCTGGGTCTGCAACTTTTCATCCCTTTTTCCACCCTGGTCAGCTCAAAGTCTTCATGGACAATACCACTGTGCTGTGGTACACCAGCAGGCCCGGTGGGCATGACGTCCTATCTTCTTTGCAGATGAGCTGTTCAGGCATGAGATATGAGATCAAGTGACTCTTTAGACAGTTTACACTCCTTCAGAGCACAATACAGTGGCAGACTTTGTGATGGCCGTGCCCTGGCCCAGCAATCAAGGAGCCTCAATCCTCATCACTAACACCAGAGAGGGCATCTCATATAAGAGGAAAGGATAACAAATACGCACAGTAAAGTACAATTTCCCTTAAGTGCACACAGAGATCACAGTTAGTCTGGGGCTGATTGCTCCCTTGCTCCCCAGGTCCCCGATAAGACTCCCCACTGGCACAGCTATAGGGTCCAGATTTCAGCCTAGCTGGAAAGCTAACCTCCAGTACCTTCTCTGTCCAACCAGTGCTTCATGTCCCTGCCCACGTAGCTCACACACACACACACACACACACACACACACACACACACACACACACACACACACACACACACACACACACACACACACACACACACACACACACACACACACACACACAAACTTTGAGATAAGTATTTATACAACTTCACAGATACTTCTGGGAAAGGCTGACACAGATTCTTCAGCTGTGCCTCTTTATCCAGACTATACGGTAGTAATTACTGCCACATCCAGCTCGTAATTATCAGCTACCGAAAGGTCCTTAAAACGGTGCCCAATTATTACTGTGCAATATTATTATCCAATTGGTAAATGTGACAAATCAGTCAAGGCTTATTAGAGTGGCCTTGTACAATAAACTATATAAATATGCAATGTACTCTAGAACTTAACTTATCTCTACACAAACCAGCCACAGATAAAAGGTTTTAAAATATTTAATAATAAATAATTAAAACACAAGACAATACTACTACACAACAGTACTATTCAAGAGTTCAGAGATCACACAGAAACTTAAAATAATTCCGTAGTATAGTTCTGACATAACAGAAAAACACTTAGTCTAATCTTTATAGTCCTAACTATTTCTACAAGAAAACATACTTGTAAAGTAACTTGCTTACATAAAGCAAGGCAGTGCTGAGTTAGATAGTCAGACAAAAATGCTTAATAATCTCTGGTTCTCACTGTTTAAATTGCTATTGCAGTTCTGATAAAACATTACATAATCTTTTTACACTTCCTGGAGTTTCCAAGCTGACACATGAACTACATTTACATTCTTAACATCCCCCTTTTGTTACCTTACAGCTGGTCAGGAACAGAGCAATAAAAAATACGTTTGCATGTTTAAGTCTAGCAATTTAACTCTTGGTTAAAACAATAGAAAGAATTTCTTCATCTAGACTATTCGGCACCACTGTTCCCTTGAAAGGGTCACCACATGGTTTTACTGGGTCTGTAGAGAGCACTGTTGCCACATTTTTGTAACAGCATTTCTTTATATTTAAAACAACAAGCCTGTAGTTTACATTTATATTTACAAATGATAATTATCTATAAAATTCTATCTGACTAGGCTGGCAGCCTTCATCCTTCTCTATCTGTCTTCACACCCCCCCCCCTCCCCGGAGAACTCAAGCTAGTTTTTCAAGTGACCCTTGAGAAATGCCGCTTGAGAGGGTTAGGTCTATCTGAGTGTACCTCACCCCATTCCCTGTCTTGAGAGCCCATCTGCATTGGCATTGCTACTCCCACTGTGGTGCTGCATTGACATATCATATGCTTGCAACCCCAGGCTCCATCTTAGCAACTTGGCATTTTGCTGACTGGCTCTGTTTAACCATGTTAGAGGGTTGTGATCTGTCATAACAGTGAATTTCCTTCCATACAGATAAGGCTGAAGTTTCTGCAGTGCCCACACTATGGCTAGACATTCCTTTTCTACAGCTGCATAGCATTCCTCCCTGGGTTAGAGCCTATGACTGAGATAAACCACTGGGTGCTGTTCCCCCTCTGAAGAAATCTGGGTATGTGCAGCCCCCACCCTATGGTTCAAAGCATCCACTTGCACAACAAATTATTTGCTGTAATCTGGACTGGCTAACACAGGGGGTCCTCCCAAAGCTTCTTTAAGCTTCTGGAATGCCTGCTCACATGCTGAGGTCCACACTACCTTATCTGGCTTGTTCTTCCTTGTCAGGTCTGTGAGGGGAGCAACTATGGTACTATTAATTGGGGATGAACTTTCTGTAGTACCCTGCTGTCCCTAAAAATGCCCTCACCTGCTTTTTCGTAACAGGTGCAGGCCATGCCTGAATAGCTTCCACTCTGGCAGGTTCTGGCCTTATCTTACCACTCTCCACTCTATGTCCTAGGTAGGAGACCTCTGCCATACCCACCTGACATTTGCTTGGCTTAATGGTCAACCCTGCCTTCTGTAGTCTGCCCAGCACCTCCCAGACATGCTGAAGGTGCTCTGGCCAGGAATGGCTGTAGATTGCAATATCATCTAGGTAAGCAAGGGCAAACCCTCCTCCTCCTGCTAGGATATTATCTGTCAGCATCTGGAAAGTCACTGGGGCACTCTTCATCCCAAAGGGCATCTTTGTGAACTCATACAAGCCAAAAGGAGTCACAAAGGCTGACTTCTCTCTAGCACTGGGAGTCAAGGGCACCTGCCAGTAACCATTGGTAAAATCAATGGTTGTAAGATACTTAGCACACCCAGCTGCCCTAGGGTCTCATCTGTCCTAGGCATGGGGTAAACATCCGACTTTGTGTGACTATTTAATTTCCTGTGGTCTACACAGGCTGCCATCCTTCTTTGGCACCAGCACCATTGGAGAGGCCCAGGGACTGTTGGACTCTTGAATCACCCCTAGTTCCAACATCTCCTATACCTCCTCCCTCAGAGTCTGTTTGACTCTCTCAGGCACCTTATAAGGGGCCTGTCTAATAGGCCTTTGGGGTCATGTATCCACCTGGTGCTGCACTAGGTGGGTGCACCCTGGTTTCCCAGTGAACATGTCCCCAAATTCCTGCAACACTGCTTGGATTTCTTGAACCTGGGTAGGAGATAGCTGCTGGGACATTGCTACTCCTTCCACTTTGGTGTCAGCCCGAACCTCACTGAGGAGATCAGTCCCCAGATCTCCCTCAGTCTCCTCCTGCAATCCACTACAAATGCTCAACACAAGGGCCTCCCTATCATGGTAAGGTTTCATCATGTTAACATGGTACAGTTTGAGACCCTGCTGTCTACCTAACAGTTCCACCATGTAGTTAACATCACTTACCTTTCTTACCACAGGAATGAGAACCATTACTTGCTGCCCCACAGCATACTCTGTAGCTCGAGCATTCCTGTCATACCACACCCTTTTCTGTTGTTGTCTTTTGCCAGGTTCTCCTGGGCCACACCCATGAGCTCCCTGAGCCTTATCCTGAGGTTTAGGATGTATGTCACAACAGACTCAAAGGGTGAAAAAACTACGGATTCCTGGGGAATCTCTCTGTAAGCAAACAAAAGATGGGGAAAATATTTGTCCCACTCCCTCTTAAACTGATCTGCAAATGCCCGTAGCATGGACTTGATTGTAGAGTTTAACCTCTTAACAAGACCATTTGTCTGGGGATGGTAGGGGTTGGTCTTCATGTCCTTCACCCCACACGACTTCCACAGACAAGCCTGCAGGTCTGACATGAAATCGGCACCTCTGTCAGACAGTATTTCTTTTGGGAAACCCACCCTGCTGAAAATCTCTAACAAAGCATTTGCCACCTTCTCTACCTCAATGGAGGACAAAGCCACTGTCTCAGGGTATCATGTAGTATAATCCACTACCACTAGGATACACTTTTTCCCTGTGGAACTTGGGGTACTCAGAGGACCCACAATATCCATAGCTACCCTCTGCAATGGCTCCTCAATCACAGGCAAATGCATCAAAGGAGCTCTCACCTTGTCTCCTGCCGTGCCTACCTTTTGGAACTGCTCACAGGTCCTGTAGTACCCTGTTACATCTCTGGAAATTCCAGGCCAATAGAAGTTTTGCATAATACATCTCTTTGTACATTTTATGCTCATATGACCTGCAAAAGGAATATCATGGGCTATGGCTAGAAGTGCCAGATGGTAGGCTCTAGGCACTACCAACTGCTGTATTCTCTCACCTTCTAGCCCTTCCTCATGGGTCCAGTCCCTGTACAGTAACCCTTTGTCCCAGTATACAGATTCCCCCTTTCCTTGAGAATCAGGTGCCTCCCTAGCTACCTGCCTCAGGTCATACAATGTAGGGTCTGAGAGCTGAGCCTTTCTCAACTCTCTCCTTGTAATCCTTCCCAGCTCCCCTTCCACAGGCAGTCTGGCATCCTCTGACAGTGGTGCCTCACTGTCAGTTTGGGAACTACTACTCACCTCTATCTTTGCAGTTACCCTGTCCAAGGGAACATCAATACCCACAATCAGCTGTGGCTCACATTCAGTCTCACTGCTACAGTGTAGCTCCCTCCCTGAAGTAACCACCTCAGCAACCCTGGCTGCAAGTATGCAGTCTGTCTGGGTCTCCCTCAGGCTTCCAGACCCGTATGCTTGTCTCCTAGCCTCACTGCGTGTAACTGCATAAGTACATGGTACTGCCTCATCCAAATCCTTCCTTCTCAGGACATCTGCAAGATGGTAGCTTAGTACCCCTGTTGTCTCAAGACAACCTACTATTGGCATTTTGTCTTTCCCACTTACTGGCTCCCTCACCTTTGGTTCCCCACCTTACCTCCATGGACACCTGTATGCCACATGGCCCCACTGGTTGCATTCAAAACATTTAACCCTAGCTCCTGGACGTGTACCTGGACTAGTGGCTTCCCCTGCTACTGGCAGATTCTGTTGGGGCAGTCTGTGCTACCCACCATGTGTTCCTTTAGACCCATGGGCAGTACTGGGGGTCCCCTTCCTGTGCAGGGCTGCCCTGCTGGCCAGGTATAGGTCTCCCTTCTTCCCCAACTCATCTGAAGTAGCACATTGTCTATCAGCTAACCAAATCCTCACGTTCTCAGGCAAAGGGCTAAGGGCTTGTTCCCTCACCAAAAGGTCTGCCAGCCCTTCAAAAGTGGTGGCCTGACATCCACTCACCCAGCTATGAAAATAAGTGTTCAGTTCAGCAACAAATTCACACACACTTTCATCTGCCTTGCATCTGTGCTCACAAAACTTTTTCCTATACATTTCAGGTGTTAGCTTAAAACATTCTAAAAGACATTTTTTACAGCAGTATAATCAAAGCAGACAGAGTCAGGCATTTTTGATAGAAAAGTTACAGCTTTCCCATGGAGTAAGGAGGTCAGGAACCATACCCAGAGCCTTTGGTCAACACTATACTGTTTGCATACCCTCTCAAACATATGAATGAAACTATCAAAATTATCCCCCTCTTTAAATTGCGGAAGAAATTTACTGACCTGTTGTGCTTCTGGGGTCCAGTTACTCCCTTCCCCATTACATCCATGACTCTGACAAAGAGTCAGCATTTCCCTCTCATGTCTCCTCTGACGCTCATTTTCTTCGGCTTCTATCTCCAAACGCCTGGCATCCAACTCAAGTTTCTTTAGCTCCAGCTGGATTTTTAAGTCCACTGCAGAAAGGTTGAGCTGCCCATTCTCCAAGGATATTGTATCTCCACTGCCAGTCTGATTGTCCTCCTGGATGCTGTTTTCTGATGCAGCTGTAACCAAGGCTGTAATCAGGTCTGGCTGAGTCAGGTTTCCATGCACCAGTCCCCTAGCCTGGCACATCTCCACCAGCTAGCTTCTAGTCAGCTTTCCATACTCCTTTGCTGACATGCTGTCTGCTCACCCTGACTAACTAAGCTAACAAAAGAAATAAAACAATTGTGATCTGAACTCTTGAGTATTCACTGCATTGCTGTTTTAGAGTACAAAACACCTTCAGAGATCACTGTACTTAAGCTACAGGATTCACTCTACCCACACCACTACAAGCCAATTAGTATGTGAAGTGGATCCCACCACTTGACAGCCGTGCCCTGGCATAGCAATCAAGGAGCCTCAATCCTCACCACTAACACCAGAGAGGGCGTCTCATATAAGAGGAAAGGATAACAAAGACACACAGTAAAGTACAGTTTTCCTTAAGTGCACACAGAGATCACAGTCGGTCTGGGGCTGGTTGCTCCCTTGCTCCCCAGGTCCCCAATAAGACTCCCTACTGGCACAGCTATAGGGTCCAGATCTCAGCCTAGCTGGCAAGCTAACCTCCAGTACCCTCTCTGTCCAACCAGTGCTTCTTGTTCCTGCCCAAGTAGCTGACACACACACATGCACACACACACACACACACACACACACACACACACACACACACACTTTGGGATAAGTATTTATACAACTTCACAGACACTCCTGGGAAAGGCTGACACAGAGTCTCAAACTGTGTCCCTTTACCCAGACTATACTGCCACCACCAGCTAATAATTATCAGCTACCCAAAGGCCCTTAAAAGGGTGCCCAATTATTACTGTGCAATATTATTATCCAATTGGTAAGTGTGACTAATCAGTCAAGGCTTATTAAAGTGGCCTTGTACAATAAAGTATATAAATATGCAATGTACTCTAGAATCTAACTTATCTCTACACAAACCAGCCACAGGTAAAAGGTTTTTAAAATATTTAATAGTAAATAATTAAAACACAAGACAATACTACTACACCACAGTGCTATTCAAGAGTTCAGAGATCACACAGAAACTTAAAATAATTCCGTAGTATGGTTCTGACATAACAGAAAAACACTTAATCTAATCTTTATAGTCCTAGCTATTTCTACAAGAAAACATACTTCTACAGTAACTTACTTACATTGAGCAAGGCAGTGCTGAGTTAGATCGTCAGACAAAAATGCTTAATAATCTCTGGTTCTCACTGTTTAAATTGCTATTGCAGTTCTGATAAAACATTACATCATCTTAGTTCCCAGGCTGACACATTAACTACATTTACATTCTTAACATCCCCTCTTTTGTTATATTGCAGCTGGTCAGGAACAAAGCATTAACAATACATTTGCATGTTTAAGTCTAGCAATTTAACTCTTGGTTAAAACAATAGAAAGAATGTCTTCATCTAGACTATTTGGCATCACTGTTCCCTTGAAAGGGTCACCACATGCTTTTACTGGGTCAGTAGAGAGCACTGTTGCCACATTTTTATAACAACATTTCTTTACATTTAAAACAACAAGCCTGTAGTTTACATTTATATTTACAAATGATAGAATTATCTATAAAATTCTATCTGACTAGGCTGTCAGCCTTCACCATTCTCTACCAGTCTTCACAGACTTCTTGAGCAGGTTCAATACAGTTATGAGTTTCTGGACATAATCCATTGATGGGGTATTCCTTAGGTAGATCTTTTTGCCTCCTCTCTGAACAAACATCTTTTTTTCTGTTCCAGAGTACCAAATCATCTGGTTTGGAAAGTGGATGCCCTGTCTTTTCCTTGGGTGGCAATCTTTCTATATGCCTTCTCCCCTTCTTCTGTTGCCTAGAGTTCTGTACAAAATCAGGCAGGACTTTCCCAAATTCTTGCTAGTAACTTCCTTTTGGCCCATACAGCATTGTTTCCCTTTTCTTTATCAGTTGGCCAGGGGGCAGTCACCACAAGTTATCTCATCAGGTAGATCTTCTCGCACAAGACAAGGAATCTCTTATCCATCCTCACCTCTCAACTCTTCAAATGACAGTGTGGGTGATAGGGTTTTGATTCCTTTTAGGAACCTATTTTCTCTTGCATCAGGATTTCTTTTTGATGGGGGGTTATCTGGTTCTTCTCTAATTTGTGTGATCTTCTCCATGCTGGGTTGGCATATTCTTCAGTTAAAGCTCACCTTTCAGCAATTTCTGCTTGCCTTCCCTTAACTCCTCCTTTGGCCTCTCGTTTTGAGGTCCAGGAATTTTTTAAAGGTGTCCTTCCTATCAGGCCACCCAAAAAGCCTATACCACTTTCTTGGGACCTTTGTTTTATACTTGAAATTTTGACTCAGGCTCCTTTTGAACCTGGTAGTTCAGCTTCTTCACAACACTGTATTTGGAAGACTGTTCTTTTGTTAGCTCTCACTTCAGCCAATAGTGTCTGAACTTCAGCTCTCATTGCCTTTCCTCTTTTTTTTTGTTTTTTTACAGAGACAGGGTGTCTGTTCAGTCTAATCCTTATTTTTATGCCCAAAGTGGTTAATGGGTTGCCCCTGAACCATGCTATTCACCCTACTTCCTTTTTTCTTTCTACACAGTCTGCCACTGAGAAGCTTCTTCATACCTTGGATCTGCTTAGGCAGCTCAGGTATTATTTGGATAAAACAAAGACAGTTCTTAAGTTTGAGCAGCTTTTTGTTGCTTTTCATTCCAGGACTTTGGGTTTGGCGGTTTCCAAGCAAACCATCTCATCCTGGATTTCTAAGGCCATTTCTTTTTGTTATTCCTTTCATGGCAATTGCCTGTCTTCCTCTGTAAAGGCCAATTCTGCTAGGGCAGTTGCCTCCTATGGTACCTTTTCAAAGGTTTGGATACCAGTTCCATCTCTGAGGCTGCTACTTGGTCCTCTGTTCCTACTCTCACTAGACATTATAAATTGGATGTTGTTTCCAGGCCAGGGCTGGTTTTGCCAGTCTTAATTTCCATGAGTTTGTTGAGGGCTTTTCTGTGCCTTCCTCCACCCAGTTTTGTTCTTAGCTCTACTCTCCCTTATGTAAAATATACTGCCAACTGTGATACGGAAGGACATAGTAAAATTTTACACAACTATACTATAACAGATGACCTCTTCTTCACTGTTGCAGTATTCGGTCCCTCCCTCCTTCCTCCTCTTTACTGGTTTGTGTCCCTGTGCTTCTGTTGCCCTCCTGGCCAAAGGCCCTTTCTTCCTCTTCTTTCATTTTGGTTGTACATGTTCTGCTTTGTCCCTAAGATTATTCTTTGCCTACTGGGGCAATTCAGCTGTGAGTGTTTGCATCTGTTCATCGCCTTCATGTCCTACACCTTATGCAGGGAGCATACGAGTAATGTCATGCACCTATAAAATCTAAAGGCTTTGTTGTACTGGCCAGTCTTAGTCCTTGGCAGGAGATTTTTTATGAATAGAATACTGCAACAGTGAAGAGAAGGAGATCTACTGTTATGGTAAGATTTTACACAACTGTATTTTTTGACATTGTACCGGCTTGATCTGTTCTCCAAGTCACTCACCATTTCAGTTTGTTGTTTTCACAACTCCTCTAGCTCCAATATTTTTCTGTTGCAATATTGCATCTCTGCTGTCACTGCTGCCTTGTCCTCTTCCAGATCCTGGAGCCTAATGTAAGGCTTTTTTCCTCTGTCTTCTGCCACTGTGTTTGGGCCGATATGCACAGTTCTTCCTTTGATGCAGCTTCAAAAGAAGCTATCTGATCATTCTTTTGTTCGCGTTCCCTGGAACCTCACTTCTGTTTTCTTATCTAGCCCTGTCCAGAGCTCCAGACTGTAGCAGCCATTTTGTCTAGGCTCAGTGTTGCTCCCTTCCCAAATGTGATATATTACTAAATTATGACACAACTCTCAAGATGCATAAAATGTGAACTTCAGAGCCAAGAGCTGTAGTGAGGGATTGCACTGGTGCCCAGACTGTAGCATAGAAAAATTTGCATTTAGCTGTAGAGACTGGGTATTTCTACTTGTATTTTTCAGCTTTTACTTCCAGTAAATGTCAGATTGTGATTTAGCAGCACTGAACTGTGTCTCTGTAAACAGTTTGTGTAACAAACAGATGATCCTCGCCATTATTGAGCTGTAAGTGTTGCTACTGACAAATTGTGCAGTTTGTGTGTGTGTTTGGTTCAGGGAAAGGCTCATGGCCCATAATTCTCAGTTGTTCCACTATCCCTATATGGTGGGGGAACTCCAGAGAATTCTCAGCTGAGCATGATGGGGGGGGGGGGGGGGCTAAGGACAAGGAGAAAACCACAGGCAGCTTCTTACAGGTAAAAACTGAAGCACTGATTTTTCATTACTGGCTCAGACATGGGTACACATGTGTGAGAACAAGGCAAGTCGAAGTTTTCCTTCTCTTGACCCCCCCCATTCATTTGGAGGGTGGCAGTCGGTCTAATAAACATTAAAGGATAACAGCAAGATTGACACTTGATAGATCACGGGCTAAGTTGTCCAGGAAGATGCACTAAATACCCTTGGTAAAAATATATAAACAACTTTATTTCCCTGTTCCTCTGCAAAACATGTAGCATTGTTTAATTCTTCTGAACTGCATTATTTTTATTATGTTGAAAAAAATAAGACTGAACAGGAAACCTACAGCTGTAGACCATCACACTAATCATTTCGGTACCTAATATTTGATTATCCAGACCGATTATGCAATTTGATTGCAAACTGTATTTAACAGTTTTAGTGTTAACTTAAAGGAGACATCATTTGACAGGTACATTTCTGTCCCTTCTACTTTGAGCAGATCACCTGCATCAAGGAGTGAAAAATGAACTGCTTTCAAAAATGGAATTCATGTGAGAAATGACTATTTCATTTTTAATGGGTTTTTTTCAAATTTCCTCTTGAATTATTTTTGGAACTGCTCTATCTTAAAGGTGTCTCTCATAATATCTCTTCTTGGGTTGTGACATGCCATAAGATCCACATTTTAATACACCTACTGTTGCGACTGATGATTTAAATAAAAGTCTCTAAAAATTCTTCTTTACAGGAGGCTTGTCACTAAACTTATCTTTTGCAGCAAGTATTAAGACAGCCATTGCACACTCTTACTACTATTTTCATACTCATGAAAGAAAATTGACTTGTTTACTGTGACACCATCTTCTATTTTTAACATATCTTAGCCTCAAGATATTTTAGCTAATTAAAATTGCATTATCCTCTCAAGTTCCAGATTTGTTTTCCTCTAATCTTTTTAAGTTAAATAGCAAAGGAACTTTCTGTAGGTAATCTTTTTTTAGATGTACTCAGCTATAATTTTTGTATGCAATGCAGTCTTCTTAGTTTTGCTTTCCTAATTAGAACATTTCAAACTCCAAATCTTAGATGTTGTCTGACGTGTAGATAGGCACTGTTCTGTTTGTTTCACATGCATACCTCTCAGCTGCCCAGATTTTTGCCCCATATTTTTTGGTCTGTTCCTTATAAAATGTGTGCTTTTCTGGCAAATCACTGAGGATCGAAGTCACCAACTAATGGTATACATTCAAGTTTCAGACTTCATACCTTCAGAAAATGCATGCTAACACAAATCCTGTTATTCTAGCAACTTTATAAGTTTATAAGAATAATATTTAAAATCTGTCTCTATTTTTGGGCCTTTGTCTCCCCATTATTTTGGGGTTTGTCCAGATTTCTTGCACTAAGAGGTCGAGAGGTATGTCCACATGTATCATTGTCACTGGGACCTCATTCGATATGACTAGTGACCAACCAGTGCCAAACTTTTGGTATGGAAATTTAAGATGTGATAAGTGCTAGCAGTCTGGCAGTATGACTTGTAATACAATAGTGCTTAATATTAAATGATACTGGTGATAAAAGCAGAGGAATTCGTATGCTAGCAGTAATTATTTAACAGGGCAGCTTTCTGTAGAAATTATATGCAAGTCTGTGATGGATTGGAATGCACAGTGACTGAGGTCAAATGACATCGCATAGCAGTTAGGAAATGTATTAATTCTCCAGAAAAGCTTTCAATGGAATGACTTGTAGTGTTTATAAAATGGAATTCTGTATTGTGTACAGAAGATGCATTTCCCTTTACTTGACCTGTTACCTATTAAAAATAAATGAATCTGCTAACAGAAGCTGCACTGTCTTCTGGGTTTGTGCATTTACAGACATTAAGCTAGATAAAGGTTTGCTTTTCTTTTACTCATGTTGCAGTTACTAAGGCTTGTAGAGGGATTTCATAATGTTCATATACTGGAGATTAATTTGTGGTCATAGGAAAAGAACCCAGAGCATGTTTCTTTCTGAAGGATTCTAAAGCCTGTAGCATTGTGTGTGCATGCCTGATGATTTGTTGTTTGCATTCTCAACTGCATATTTTAACTAAGAGAAGTGGTGCATCTCTTTTCCCACATTTTGCTAAAAGAAGAGCATTTCATGAAGCATTTGCTTTCCCCTTATTCATATTAACTGCCCCTAGGCAGCCTAGTGCTAGCATCAATGCCTTATTCACATTAACTGCCCCTAAGGAGCCTAGTGCCAGCTTCAATTCCTTATCCACATTAACTGCCCCTAAGAAGCCTAGTGCCAGCTTCAATTCCTTATCCACATTAACTGCCCCTAAGAAGCCTAGTGCCAGCTTCAATTCCTTGGCTTCCAGTGGCATAAATTTAAAGCTGTGTCACGGCTGCTAAGCTGCCCAGTCTAGATTGCCAATGTTTTTGCGGGGCGGGATGCCACAAAAAGTAAATGAAAAAAGTGGATTACAGCACCACATACACTAATTTTGCCTGCTGCATTACTGGTAGGACAATAATAAACTGTCAGACTTCTTTACTGCATGGTGGGGAAAACTAGCTGGTAGATGAAACTTTAATAGCAGGAAACATTTTGAAAATACTAAAGTTGGTTACAACAGGAAGCATTTTGCCCATCATTGGCACATTTTTGTAGATTGTCATTGTACCTGTAGGGGAGGGGAGGTTATCTATCCTATTTAAGGTGTTGAACCCCTTCTGTGCTCAAAACGCATCACTTTGTCAGTTATCTTTCATGGAATTTAAACTTCTTCCATGAGTCTAGGGCTTGGAACTAGGTAGCTGTGGTGTTCCACATGGGATTCACTGAAGCCATCATATTTTTTTTTTATGGAGAACTTAATAAATAAATTTATTTGCACTGAGCATTACACGCCTCAGATGAAATAGGAGAGAAGCTTTCATGGCTCTTTACTGTGACCCTCTACCCCTGTGCAGAGTAAACAGTAGTTCATATATATGTTTGCCTTTGTACAACACTTACATTCTTCTTACCAGTAACACTTCATATTTTTTTAAGCAGACCAAGCAAGTATTAGTAGTAAGAGAAATCTTTAAGGAGTACTCAAGTACTAATTTTCCAGTACTCGCCATTTCCAAACCTCATGCAGTGATATTTTTTTCTGTTGCATGTGTTATGTTCATTACAAATGTCTGCATCAAGCTTTTGTGGTAAGTGATCAAAGTCTAAAATATACTGAGAGCTACGGAGCACTAGTTAATGTCAAGTTTTGATCAAGCCCTGGCTGATGTAACTGCTCACATCTTTGCCTATGGCCTGACCAAACCTGTTTTATTTTTGGGGGCAGTGCATCATTCAAAACATGGCCACCTATGTGTGATTTGCTTTTTTTTTTTTTTTTTTTTTAGCTTGGAGTACATATTTATGCAATTTTATTGTACTTAACAGGTATCTTCAACAGCAACAAAAATGAGAAAATTGTAGGGTGTTTGTTCCCAACTGCAAACAAGCTACTTTTTGAGTGAGACTTGGTGCATGTTTAGCCATCTTTACTGTGAGTAATCCAGTGCTGTGAGGAGTAAACTCACTCCCCTCTCAGGGAAGGAAGGCCTTTCACTGTGTGATTCCCTTCTCACAACTACAGAGTCAGGCTCACTGCTTTCTGTATCTTTGCAAAAAACTGCATAGTGAAGAATCCCCAATCTCACTAACACGAAAACAGTAACCACAGCACATACGCTGCATTCTGGATGTGGAAGATTTTGGCTGTCCAATCAAACGTAAAGATACATGGATGCAGAAGCATAGCTGAACCATCACCCTGTGCCATTACCATGGACCAGCACCCCACACCCTCAGCACTTAAAGTGAAGAGCAACTATTAAAAAAAAAAAGAGGAAATTCACAAAACTGCAGGATGTCTTGCCTTTTGTCTGTCTTCCTACAGATAGAACCCAATCTGCACACCCCCAACCCAGCTCTTCAAGTTATGACCAAAAAAAAAAGTCTGCTTCCTCACCTGGCAGTCAAACCAGGTGGCCAGATACACAACATGCCCTCTTTTCCTTCTGCCCCAGCCAATCAGGTCCATAGCCATAACCCTCCTTCCTCTCATTCTAGTAAAAATAAGTAATCTTTTTTTTCATTTAAACCATTTGTAGCAAAGTACTTGCTACAAATGCAGCAAGTAGTTGCTACAGTTTATACTCCACACGGAGCACTACAATGCTCAGGTTTCAGTTAAAAAAAAATTCTTCTTAACTTTTAAACTGGAGCAAATTGCTAGTTTAGACCACAAAAAGGAGCACTACATTGCTGAGGCTTGATCAGAAATGCATTACTGACTTTTAAAAGCTGATATGCATTAAACAGTGATTGGGGTCTGGCTGATCACCCCCCAATACTTTGCACCTGGGGCAATTGTCTGCTTCGCCCTGCCCTAAATACACTATTGCACAGGTGTAGAAGGATGTTGCAGGTAAATATGTAATACATGTATGAATTTGTTTATTTAAATTTGTTGACAGGGTATACTATTGATCCTTCTAAGCCTTATTCAAGCTCGATCCAGAAGATGCATACAGAAAATAGTTGGTTAAGTTCTTAACAGAGGGCGAGACTGCCTCTCAACTTCTTTGCTCAAGAATTCTGAGCAAAGCCAGAAACCGTGAGAAGACAAAACCCCAAAATTAGGGGCAATTTTTAAATATTATTGTAATTTACTTGAAAAAACAAAAACAGATTTTGCATCTATATGCATTTTCTGAGCGATAAGTATGAAATTATAATGTCTGGCTTAATTGACTGACTGCAGTCCTCGGTGAATTACCAGGAAATCAAAACTTTTATGAGGAACTGGGCAAAAATGTAAGTCAAAATCATGGACATTCTGCAAATTTTGGGACAACCAAGATGTATGGCGGGAGGGATTCATTTCCAAAGTTTTGTGAGTAGTGCAGAAAACGTGTGGTCATTGCTCTGAGGTTTTGTTAGAAGGCATTGGAGGGGTGAGGGAAGACTCTTTAGCATATTTTTCCAGCAAGGAAGGAAGATGAGTTTAGCCTTAGAAGTTTAAATAGAAGAAAATCTAGGAGGAGGTTAGGCTGATGGTGGATTTCATAGCTATTTTGTCGGTTTTAATGCACTGCAGTAGTGCTTTTTACTGAGGCATCTGGGAATAGGATCTTTTGTGATGTGGAAGCAGAAATAGGCAGTCCTTATTCAAAGTGAGCTTACAGAAGTCCTTCCCAATGGTTTTCTGTCTGTTGGTGAAAAGAAGTGTGAAATCTTCCTGGACCAGAAGAGTAGTTTATGAATTTTTGTTGCAGTATGTTCAGTGTTTAGATGGAAGCAGAGGTGCTCATCCAGACAGAGACCTATGTACTTTTAAGGACTAGAATTTGCCAGTCTTGGGGTACGGTGGCGAATTTTAACATTGATTTTGTTTTTGTGCAGATTAATAGAAGGTGCATGCAGTTAAGTCAGTCTCATATTAAGTCTAGGCTGTCTTGGAATTTTCCTTTTGATGCTGCTGTGTTTTGAGCCAGGCCTGCAAGTCACTATGCCACCAGTGCATGGAATTAACAGCAGGTGTGGTCTAATGGTAATTTGTTGCTGAACTGCAAAGGTTAAGACAGAAAGTAGGGCCAGGCTTAGGTGAAATGGTACCCTATTTGAAAAGGTTCCATGACACCCTTATTAAAATTATTTTATCTACCTTTTTGCACATTTTATTTTATTCTTTTTCTTGCATCACATCAGTGTCACCTAACTGGATGAGTTGTTACTGTAATAACTGTGGAGGAAATAAGTAGATTAAGCTGGGGTGTATGGGGGCAAGTAACCCCCCCCAAGAAGCCATGGGTTTCTAGATGTTCTGAGATGTATTTGAGTTTTCCCTCCAAACTCTTTGACTGAGTGATGGCTTGAACAAAATCATGTTTAAGGCAATAAACACAGTCTTACTCCAACTTTGTTTTTTTTTCCTGCATCCCTTCAACACAGCCTAACTGGCCAAGAGTGAATCTATAATTTCAGAAGGCATTAGGATACAGATGCCTCTGAGGTGCATTTTAGAGCTGTTGTCTAACATTTTAATCCAATAATAGCGTGAAAAAAATGAGCAAGGAGAGAAATTCAGTACTAAGCTCTAGTTTTACTTTTCCTTGCACCTTAACTCGTGCTGACTGGCCAAGTGTGCACTGTAATAACTGTGGAATAAATAATCGTATTAAGCTGGCGATCGGAGGCCAGTAGGGACACAGAAGTCATGGGTATATAGATACTGTGAAATGCATTTTGGAGCATTTTAACCTTTTTCGGCCAATGATAGCCTACACAAAAATCATTAAAAAGGAAAGAACTTCAGTCGTATTCTTCACTTTTCTTTTTCATCTATCCTTTTAACACACTCCAACTGGGCAAGACTTCTCTGTAATAACAAATAACTGTGTACACAATACCTAATCTAAGTCACAGTCCTAGGTGCTGCTAGGACCTCAAAAGCCATGTTTTTTCTAGTTGCTCTGAAGTGAATTACTTTTGGTGCATTTTTAAAGCTTTTGATGAAATGATTTAACTGATCAAAATCACAAGTAAGGAAAGAAACCTTCTTGTATCTTTTACTTTCATCCTTTCAACAACCCTAATTGGACAAGTCTGCACTGTAACAAAAAAAATCTGAAGTTTAGGGTCTGTAGGTTGCTAGGCCCCCAGAAACCACAGAGTTATAGATGCTCTGAGATGCATTTTAGAGCATTTTTCTAACATTTTTCTCTAAAGATTTATCTAAACAAAAAATCATGTGTAGAAAAAGAAGTTCAGTTTTATTTTTTTTTCTTTCAAGGAAAAAATAAGCTGTGTCAAAGGTTTAGTGTTCAATGCTGACAAAAGACAAATATTTGCAAATGATACATAAATCATATCTGATATGCCTCCTCACCCCTGCTGTAAAAGACAGCCACCTTCTGTGTACCCCTCTGATGTCAGGCTGTGACTAAACTATGAAAGAAAAAAATGTCTAACAACGCACAGAGGTCATCCATAATAATGACAGACATTCTGATACTATATATATTAGCAGACATATTTGGTGCCTTTACCCTTCCTACCCACATTGTTTCTCCCATTGTCTCTGAAAATTTAGTTACCCTGTAAATCACTTTGAAATAAGTCTTGGAATCCTTGTCAAAGGCTGAAAATAATTTTTCCTTGGGAACGGACAAGATACTAGGCTGTATTCAGTTCAGTGCCATGTATGCACTGTCTGAGCTTCTACTTAAACTGTTCAACCTGAAGCTATCCACAGGATTTATTCCCGATGCCTGGAGAAGAACCACTGTGACTTCTGTACCCAAGGGTGATCCTTCTAGAGACCCGGGAAATTATAGATGTATAAGCCTCACCAGCCTTATATGCAAAGCCATGAAATATATCATAGCAGAACTCACTTATGCAGATACTGTCAATCAATTTTTGAGAGGTTTTGTGAAGGGTAGGTCTTGTCACCTGAGCCTAGTAAGCTTCTTTGCAAAGTTACAGAGGTTGTGGACAGTGGTCATTCTGTGCACATTGCTTATCTTGAGATGGTCAAGGCTTTTGATACTATCCCCCGTGCTAGTATTATTGAAAACTTAGACATGCTTAATGTAAATTCCTGCATCATCTGCTGGATTGGAAACTCCCAAGTTGTGAAAGTTGCTGTTTCCATTTCTGAATGTGAAATTGTAACTAGTGGAGTGTAACAGGAATCTGTTGTAGGCCCTCTCCTGTTTGGCATTTATTTTGTAGACATCCAAGCCTGTATCCTACATGTGTGGTTGAACAAGTTTACTGGTGGCTGCAAACTGGGGACTGCTATCTGCTCCTCCAGTGATGCAAAACAGCTCCAGTAAGCTGTAGAATATGTAAGCTGTAGAATATATATAATGTATATATATTTTATTTATATATATAGTTTATAAAAAAAAATATTAAAAAGATACTGGCAACCTCCAGGTGCTCTTGCAGCCATTATTCTTCACAGATCTAAGTTTCAGGGCTTTCTGCTTGGTCCCACCTGCCACATGCTAAACAACAAATCACAGAGCTCCACAGTGCTCTGATGCTCTGTGATTTGTTATTTAGTTCACCGGTTGGAAAGAGCAGAAAGACCAAAATATGAAAAGGTGCTGCAGGCATGACTGTTTCGAGCAGCCACCAGTTAAGTAAAAAAAAAAAAAAGAGAACAAAGTCGGACCATCTCCCTTGGCCGAATGGCTCCCTAGGCAGTCACCTAGTTCACCTATGCATAAGACTGGCCTTGGGAGAAAGGACTGATTTTGATCTGATGGACACCTGTAATATGGATTACTACACTAGAGGAGGAATGAATTTTGACTGACACTGTTTAGATTGTTAGGAATTTTTGTTTTTTTAACACCTTTATCGAATTATCACTTAAGACACTGGCAAACATACATTTATATAAAAGAAAAGAAACCATATTATCATGTTCCCAGTTACAAACATTATACATCACATGTATTCTTTTGTGTAACTATCATTCATCCAACATTACATAAATTTCTGCCTTCCCTTAAACCTCACTTTTCCTCCAAAACATTATTCTGCACGTATTCTTCCCACAAGTTACATTTTTTCTATGTAATTTGGGCCTACCCTTTTCTAAAGATCCCGCTTCCCATTCTGTTATGTCGATTACAATATTCACTGCTTCAGGTGTGGTTGGTTTAGATTCTGATTTCCATTTTCTAGTAATTGTTTTTTTTTTTTTTTTTTTTTTTTTTTTCAGAATTAAACCTATCAAGCCTTACTATGCCTAGGCAATTCAGATCTTGTATCCCAGCTCAAAAAAAAAAAAAAAATTCCAATATTTCACAGATTGTTAGGAAATTTTTTGCTACAACCATTTTGTAGAGAACTGCATAAAACAAAATTTTGTAATTAGACATTCACTATAATGTGGTAGATACAGGAAGATGCCCAAACATTAGGGTTTTGAATCCTATAGTTTCTCCTTGTGTACCACATGACTGTCCATATGTCATTAAAATAAATTAAAGCTTCTAGGTCATTCCTAAAGGACATAATGCTTGATGATTCTATTCAAGTGCCAGCAACTAAAGAAATAAATAAATTCATGCTCTGAATATAGCCTCAATAGAAGATGCCTAGAGAACCCTTTCTGAATGAACACTATGATAATATTTGTGTGTGACATATTAGATATTTTATCAATTTTCATTTTGACAGAAATCACAATTTAGTGCCTTCAGATTGTTGTTTGCTACTGAAGAAGATGCTATTCAAGTACAGTATACTTTTCTATCCAAAAAGTGTTAACTGTTGCTATTTTCTGCGCAGTGCTCTGTTTACACAGACATATTACACTTCCTTCAGTTGATCTCCATGTGTTTTATTTAGGTAGCATCTAAAAGAACTCTGATTATTAATAAAGGCTGTGCTCTTTACTACAAAAAAACTTTGAGTTTATGCCACTGCATCTGATCAACATTCTGCTACTCACAGTCCATATTTAATGACCAGTTATATGAGCCAAGCTGCTTGGATTGGTGTCTGACTGTCACAAAACATCCTTTTTTTAATACCTCACAACAGATGTAACGGCAGATTAAGGCAACATTTAATGACCACATTGCATTCCCAGCTGTCCCAGGTGTAATGGGTTACTGTTATGTACTTGTTAGTGTGCTGTCAGACTGAGCAGCTGCCTGAAAATGAAAGCCAACTTAAAATCTCCCAAGACCCGATTTTTTGTGTAAGTCATGTTTCAGGCATAGGCTGTATGATAGTTTTATTTGTACCAGTCTCTTAACAAATACTGTTTGACTTCCCTACAATAAGTATGTGTCATTATGAACTTTTTTTGGAAGAGTTTTTTATTGAAGTCATAAAATTATTACCTACAAGTACAAGGACCCAATTTTGAATCTTAGGTCTGGGGTGACAGAGAAGAGCAGTCATTGCCTCACAAACTAGTCCCCTTTTGTAAAGCTAATCTTTGCTGAGACAGAAAGGGAACCTTCTGGCATCTGAGGGGCCTTTCAGTGCTAACCAAAGAACATGGGCAGAAGTTTGACTAAATTCTGTGCCCTGCATACAGAAATGCATAAAGGACTATTATTCTATGCTAAATGCACATCTCATACATGAAGTGATGGGAGCTTCAAAGCTACTATGTACATCAGAATGGTTTCCTGAGATGTCTTGGGCCTTGCTTTGAAGACGTGGCATGCTATAGGCCCTTTGTAGCACATTAAGTTAATCCGTGAACATACTTTTTCTGTTTTCAACCTGTGGCCCATCTTAAGGCTATTAGAGGGCTTTGCCAGCTGCTGACTGTTCTCAGTGTTTAGGACGGAGGACCAGGTTGATGAAATCAAGGTAGTAGAGCTGATGTGTTGGTGGAAGGGTCCTGAGCAATTTAAAGGGAAGATGAAAGGCATTCTGCTGACTACACATTCTTTGACTAGGATTTGCATGGGGGGTGCTGCGGTGGTGGGAGAGGTCCTGAGCAATTTAAAGGGAAGACGAGAGGCGAACTATTTACTAGACATTCTTTGACTGGGATGTGCATGGGGGGTGCTGGGCTGGTGGGAGGGGTCCTGAGCAATTGAAAGGGAATACAAGAGAAAGTCTACTGACTACACATTATTCTACTATGATTTGCATGGGGTCCTGAGCAATTTAAAGGGAAGCTGAAAGGCAGTCTACTGACTTTACATTCTTCGATTAGGATTTGTATGGAAGAGGTACTGGGCAGGTGGGTGGGGTCCTGAGCAATTTAAAGGGAAGAGGAGAAGCAGACTACTGGCTACACATTCTTTCAGTAGGATTTGAATTTGCGGGGGATTCTGAGCTGGTGGGGGCCCAACTTGCTGTAGAGGCACCTGATTGCAGAACTGATCACCTTACTGATTGACTAAGCCTGACTGAATGACATAGTCATCACATACAGTTGGTGACTGCAAGGGACAGTCTGCTAGAAGTACGACAAGCATGGAAAAGGGGAAACAGATTACACAGTATCAAATGTTCCCCTTTCTTTGTGTTTTTGTGATCATGGGTTAGTATTTATTGCAGGGGGTGTAGGAGATAAAACTTCACACGTTGGGGCAAAAGAACTTGTATCCCTGCAACACACTTATTTATAGGTGCATCGTGATTTAGTGCATTGTGCAGTGTGTGTGGTTGCTTGATTAGTGTAGACTTTGTTGTGCTGGGTTACATCCCGGTGATACCATCACCAGAGATTTTGATGTATGTGAGGTCTTTTTAAGACTTAGCTGTGGCACACAGAGACACAGTTTAAGACAATGTATTTAAGTGCCCTGCACCAGGGGAGTCCTGCGCAGGTTGTTGCTATGGTCATATCTTACATAAACTAATTTCGACAATCTTACTTGGTCTGAACTTTTGTTTTTCTGATATATGTCTGCCTTCATTTGTGTTTCTGTGGATTGAGACTTGTAGGTAGTGTGCTTAACAGGTATAGACCTGTTTCCCCATTTTTAGTTACTGGGTTAGTTTGTTTATATGAGTTATACCCTTGCATGTTTGCCACCTTTGCTGAAGACTGTGGCTCTAGTTGTTTCCATCAAGTCTGTCATGAGGTACCAGGTGCTAAGGAATAATTTTAGAATACCACGGGATATTGGGTCTCTCTTTCTGTCTCTCCCTCTCCTCCCTTCTTGTGACCATGTCTGAGAATAGGTCCCCAAGTGCCACTCGACTTCTGAGTAGATTTCAGAGTAGGTCTAAACATTGTCCAGTGTGTTGCCAGAAAAGGACTGTTTAACATGCATTTCAAATTACTTTAAAAATGGAAATAAAAAATCAAATAGAAATAAAAATGTGCCCTTGTTTTTTTCTGCATCATTGATTAAAGGAATAATGGGACTGCTATGGGTATGAAAATATAGAGAGCTAATTAATTTGCACAGATATGAGAAAGATTCAGAGCAAAATATCTCAAACAGTAAAATTCATGAATGTGTCAAAGAAACACAAGATGTACCATCACGCTCTGAGTCTTTGGAAATTGAATTTCTTGGAATACAAATTGGTTTATGCCTTTGCAGATTACTGCGTGAAACAAAAACACGATGAAACAATATTAAGTAAAAAAAGCATTGCAGGGACTGCTTATAAACATTATGAGAATGGCTGAGGTTGCATCCAGCATTATTAAAGGTAATGTTTATGTTTTGTTTGCATTTCTATCAGTTTCACAAATCCTGCAGTGACTGCTGTCCTTTTTTTGTGCAAGGTCAGGTATGGTCCTTTTTTGGTCAGGTTTGAAGAGCACCACCTGATAAAATTGAAGGAGTTGTGAGGTGGACTGGGTCATTAGAGGTGTGGGTAGAAAAGATTATTGATTTCTTGGTGACAGAATTTCTTACCTAGAATGGCATGAATGTAGTTGTTGCAAGGAGAACACTAGAAGGAGACTGAAGGCTTCCTGTGAACCAATGCTGTGCACACATAGGGAGGCAGGTGAATGTTGGCTGTAACTGTATACTGTGCTTGTCCTAATGGAGTAATACAAAAAGCCACACAGATGATTATCCCACAGAAGGAAACTTAGCCCACTGCACTCTTCCTCATCTAAACCAAATAAGTCTGCCAGCAAGCTCCTCATGCCAAACATGCAACAGTGTTGATCTCAAAAGATTGACATTTCCAACAAAATTCTAAAGTCATGCTTTCCTTCGGGAGTGAGCAACAGTAAAGCTCGAAACAACTTCTAAAGGGGTAGTGGGTGCTATCAAGGGGAGAGAGAGTGAGAGTGAGAGAGAGAGAGAGAGAGAGAGAGAGAGAGAGAGAGAGAGCCATGATGCAACACCAGCAATTAAGAGCATTAAGGTTTGAGAGCTGTGAAATGCAAATATCTTCTACAATTTTTTGTGTCTCTAATGTGTACCACATGGAGCTTGGGAGGATGTGTGTTCACAAATAATTATAACCAGAAGTGTCATGATTTGAATTATGATCTAGACAGACAGCTAGCTAAGAGTTTTAACGCAGATCAAGGATTGCTTCCTGCATTTGATTCCCTTAGCTTTTATTTGCCTACTGTGTAACTGATCAAGTCACTTAACCAGACGAGTGTCCTACTCCTATGCTGAGTTTAAAAAAAGTCCATGAGGATCAGTGCTCTGCCTGGTTATCTAATACAGATAAATCAAACTGTTGTATGTTTTCAAAGCAGAAGTCAAGCTCACCTCTTGAGATGTGCTATCACGAAGAAGTTCTTGACAGCCATTTCTCGAACATGTGATACCTTGGTTGTGATTAGGGACTTAAACTTCATGTAATAGAGAGGATTATTACAATCTTGCCATTAGCCCAGACAATATCGTAAGCTTTTGTTAGAATTTTAGGCTTATTTCTTTATTCGGTACATTTTTTATTTAATATGAACTTGAAAGTTAATATTGGTACTTGACATATGGTACATGGCAAATAAAAGAACAGAATAATAGAAAGTTTTGTAAAAGACTCGATATATATGTCGGGGAAGGGTAAGAACTATTCTCATTTACTGTACCTTTTACAGTATTATGGGCTCCTTCAGGAATAATCATGCTTGTCTAATCATGTAGACTTCTCCACAAATGAATGATTTGCTACGGATCTGCATGTGGGAGTTTGTGTGTACTTAAACGTAATACGGGCATCTGATTCCATTCATATTGGAATGTTAAACTGTATGATAACCATAAATAGATATCCTTTATTTCTTACTGGGTACTGGTCTGGATGTTTGTTAGGGAGCAATACTTGCAGTATGTACCTGACAGGGAACATTGTCTGCAGTGGTGGTCCTCAGGGGGTCCATATGACTCAGATTCTTTTCCATTATTGTTTGAAGTTATCTGACAGTATACGTTTGCTAATAACTGCAAAGTAAGTATGCTTACTAAAATTACTAAGGACTTTAGGAATTTACTGGTGATTCTGCATAATGCGTCAGACTGGTAAGCAAGGACTTTAGGAATTTACTGGTGATTCTGCATAATGCGTCAGACTGGTAAGCAAGGACTTTAGGAATTTACTGGTGATTCTGCATAATGCGTCAGACTGGTAAGCAAGGACTTTAGGAATTTACTGGTGATTCTGCATAATCGTCAGACTGGTAAGCAAGGACTTTAGGAATTTACTGGTGATTCTGCATAATCGTCAGACTGGTAAGCAAGGACTTTAGGAATTTACTGGTGATTCTGCATAATGCGTCAGACTGGTAAGCAAGGACTTTAGGAATTTACTGGTGATTCTGCATAATGCGTCAGACTGGTAAGCAAGGACTTTAGGAATTTACTGGTGATTCTGCATAATCGTCAGACTGGTAAGCAAGGACTTTAGGAATTTACTGGTGATTCTGCATAATGCGTCAGACTGGTAAGCAAGGACTTTAGGAATTTACTGGTGATTCTGCATAATCGTCAGACTGGTAAGCAAGGACTTTAGGAATTTACTGGTGATTCTGCATAATCGTCAGACTGGTAAGCAAGGACTTTAGGAATTTACTGGTGATTCTGCATAATGCGTCAGACTGGTAAGCAAGGACTTTAGGAATTTACTGGTGATTCTGCATAATGCGTCAGACTGGTAAGCAAGGACTTTAGGAATTTACTGGTGATTCTGCATAATGCGTCAGACTGGTAAGCAAGGACTTTAGGAATTTACTGGTGATTCTGCATAATGCGTCAGACTGGTAAGCAAGGACTTTAGGAATTTACTGGTGATTCTGCATAATCGTCAGACTGGTAAGCAAGGACTTTAGGAATTTACTGGTGATTCTGCATAATGCGTCAGACTGGTAAGCAAGGACTTTAGGAATTTACTGGTGATTCTGCATAATGCGTCAGACTGGTAAGCAAGGACTTTAGGAATTTACTGGTGATTCTGCATAATGCGTCAGACTGGTAAGCAAGTACAAGTCTGAATTTTAGTACATAAAAATGTGCAATTTTGCATTTTGGACAGCATAGTTCATATTTTTCTACTAGAGTATGCAACTCCGTTGTGTGAATTAGGTAAAATAAAATGAATATCTCCTTCTGAACCATCTCCAAACTGCACTTCTGAGCTGTCTTGCACTTTAAATCTTGTCAAATATGTTGTCGTAAAAATTGCAGAGATTTCTCAAGTCACATAACATGTCTGTGACTACAGATCATAGTATGACCAAAGGTAGTAAACCACACTTCTAACAAGACACATCCGTGGTTACTGTGATATTTTAACGTTATAGGTAGCATTGCTGTCTCACATGCCTCGGTTCCCAGCTGGGGTGGTTTCTCTGTGAAACCTACATGTTCTCTCTGTGCCCTTGAGTTTTCACTGATTTAATTTTTCTTCAAGATCCCTACAACAGGATACGTTGATTTCATGGTCCGTCTTCTTCAATAGGGAATTTAAGTAATGTTGTCCACCTCCCCAAGTGGTATGACCTTGGAGACGATTATATTTAGTAAGGAAGGGTTCAGGGCTTGAAGCTTGATGCATTGATGGGAGTGCTGGGAGCTTGTTTCCCTCATTGTAGGGCAATGTTTTAAGTTTTCTTCAGCTAAATTGGCTGAAACATTCTGTCAGGAATACAGGACTGAATAAAATCAAACCTACACCTCCAAAAGATGCATTTGGCTAACTTGCTGATGCATAAAAAAATTATGTCTGCATATGTGTCACTGGGTATATGAGTGCGCAACTTTTGTCATTGAAATGATATCCTAGATTGTTTCCTGCTTTATATTTACTGCTTGTTGGAAAGGGTTCTGGCTCTCAGTAGAACTAAATTGGATAAACTAGTATTGAAAATGGCTAGATAGTTGGAGAGATGGCTGGATGAACTGATGATCTTTCATTAAAACAGATATTAAGTCACACACTAAAATCTGTCCATCCACAACCCCTTTCCCATTTTTGCAAATGGAGTCGAGGTGTCACTTCAACAGTGACATTCATCTAGAGCCAAGATTTACACTACTGGATGGCTAACCTTACCATGGTCATTCTTCCACACCACGAACTTGCACGCACACTCACACCTATGGCCAATTTAGACTGTCCAAACCACCTACTTACTAAAATATGTGGGCTATATTGTAACTTTAATAAATTCAGAATTGTGTATTAAATGTAGTTGAATTACAGGCATGCTATAAATATTGAAGTTCAAAATGAATATAAACAGCACTAAAGGAATGTTGTAGCTGTGTGCCGCAAATGATGCTTCATCTGTGTAGTAAGACACTAAGGTGAATAATCCAAGCTACTTCCATTCAAAACCCTGTTTTATATTTCACTATCAAGCAGGAAATGTGATGATAACATAAATGATCTCTTTGAAGGCCTTTCAGGCTAAGAAGGTCAATCCCATGCTATGAACCCAGCAGATCATGGCAGTTGACATTTACCTGCTGTGGAATCTGTCCAAGTAACTTAATCAGGCAGTGCTCCAGGGTCATCATAAGGGGATTGAGCCTAGTGGGTTTGTACTTTTAGCAAATGAAAACAATTAAAAGCTTTGAGATCAGTTGAGGTGTTCGGCATCCTGAGTTGTGAAACATTTGACTGGCAGTGAGTTACTTTGATATGGCATTACTGTACTGCAGTAACTTGTATCGCTTTTTGTACAACTGGACATGGTAGAGGAATCTGTTTGTTGCAACTTTCAGTCCCAGGAGACACCAAAACGTAGATCACCACGATGCAATAAAAAGTATAAAAAAGTTTTTTTAATATATCACAAGCGCTTTCGCATACAGTCCTGTATGCTTCTTCAGGTTATAATTCATTACAAAAATCACATGATTATATAGCAAGAACAATTAATTAGCTTCCCGCTCTTTTTCTTAATTAATTAATAATTAGACCTTGCTTGTCATCAATTAAGGTCTCTTTAAAAACACAATCACTCTATTTAACCTTTATGCTGCTTAATCATTTTGTTATACAAATGCAGTTCCTGACTGATATCCATTCTAAGAACTCATCTTGTTTAAAAGTATATAAATACTACCTTTGTTGTATTAAAATATTTCAAATAATTCAAATATACAATAAATGTAAAGAATCTATAATCAAGTAATAAAGAATGATATAATGATGTATTATAGTATTTAAACTAAATATTTGATGCCAGGTAAATATAAAAATATATATTTGTGTGGAGATAATATTAACTCTCATGTACTATAAAAACATGTTATTATAATATATATATATCTTATTATATCATTGTTATCAATGCTGAAATGCATGTATATATATGTATATGTAATTAATAGTTGTAAATACAAATACAAAACTTATGTACATAATACTGGCAACGAATAAAAAAATTTTAAAAGGTATATATGTATAAAAATATACCTATATCTATCAAGGCAAATAGAAAGGCATAGCTTAATAGTAGGTACTATATTAAAGTTCATATTGATATAAGCTCCATTTATATATAGATATATATTTCTTATTGTAATAGTTAGTCAACAATTATTAAGACTAAAACCATCCTACTACAAAATCAGCCATTATGTACAATATCTATGGGTATACAACAAATATATAAATGCATAAGTTATCTCAAAGCCAATACAGGTTTCAGACTAACTGTGCTATTTAGCCCAGGAGGTATGTGGGCTTTGAGCTACAGAATCCATTCAAGTTCAACATTTTCAATGAATGTCATATTATCTCCTCCTCTTTTTATTCGTCTGACCACATCTATAACCCGAAAATAAAATTTATGATCATGATTTTCATTAACGTGCTTGGCTAGTGCATTGGTTAGTGTCTTTTTTCTTATTTCATATATGTGATTGTAGATACGATTCTTTAATTTTCTAGTGGTTAGACCTACATAGTATGCCTGACAATCATTGCATGTGGCCAAGTAAATAACATTGGTAGTCTCACAGGTTGCTTGTACATTAAGATAATAATCTTGACCAAGGTCTGGTATATAAAAATGGTTATCTGTTATAATATGCTTACACATATTGCATTTATTGCAAGGTACAGTCCCTATATACATTGCTCTATCTATTTCATTCTCTTTGTCTAATTTGTCATTGCACAGGAGTCTTTTTAAGTTTTTGCTATTTTTGTAGCAAAAGCTCGGTTTCAAACCCACTACTTTCTTAACATCTTGATTCACTATCAGTATGTTCCAGTTTCTCTTAATAATATGAGTAATATAATAATTATCACTAGTGTATCTGGTTACAAATGGAACATGAAATACAGGTTCCTGATGGCTTGATGTATTTGGCACCAATTTCTGTTTGTTATTAAATTTAATCCTGTTTGTACCTGTTTTATATCTAGAATTGTAGACTTTCTGATTGTGTGCACCATTGTTAGTTGGCAAAATGCTACTACTGATCTCTTCTAGTAGACCAATCGGATATCCTCTCATTATAAATAAATTTCTCAAAGTTAACAATTCCTGATCCCTTTCCATCACATTATTACAAAGTCTATATATTTGTTGCAACTTTCTGAAACTTCACATTTTTATAAATTTATACAGTTGACGTAGAACTTACTGAAGTTTATTCTTCCCAATTTTGGTAACACGAACCCTTTAATACTGTTAGCTTACTAGTAGTATAGCCTATATTTTGTTGTGCAGTATGCAATTAAAATCAATTACAGCATGAGATGGTCATATAACCATTACTACTCCACCATTAGATCCATTCATTCTGTCTTGGGACAAGAGCTCACCAACCCATTTGTTTGCTTTCGGAGGAAAGAGTCGAACACCAGAAGTGATTCCTTCATCTATTATTGGAATTTTGGCTTTTTTGACTAAATGAATGCGCTCCAACACTCTATCTGTTACTTTTGCTAGGAGTTTGCAATATTGGGAATTTGTGCTTCCATGAGTGCTGCCTCTGGTTTGTGCTGATATGCCCCAAATAAGCAAGCTGGGCCATGAAGGTACTCCTGGTGGATTAACCATGGCTTCTCCCCCCCCCCCCCCCGGTCTTTGCAAGCTGGTACCTGCCACTCATCTCCCATGGTCCATGGGGTAGTTCTCCATATCCTGGGACAACAGTCAAACCTCTCTTAGAGCTATGGAGCAGACTATCCAGCCATGAATTCTTCCCTTGTGTCCATTTTATTATATTTGCATTGTGGCTTTCTGCATTTAAGGATTCCAGAAAACCTGCAGCTTCCTGGAGTTGTGCTGAGATTTAACTTTGCTGTAAAAGTGTTTAACAGCTTCGAAGCACACTACTACATTGTGTGAACCCTGTTAAAAATAATGCACTGCATGCAGTGTATGCATGCATTTTCCATCTTAGGACAATAGGCTTAGAAACTATGCACATTGTGCACCTTTTTGTGGATACTATAAGTGTTTTGCTGCAGCTCCTCTGTACAGTAATGGTGGGATTGATTACAGAATTATTTGTAGCTTCCAGCTTTGATAATATATGTAATCAGTCACACAGCATGACTAGCAGTTAAGTGCTTATGCACCCATGTGAATAGATATTTAAAAGTATGTAACTTTTACCACTTACTGCAGTAGCTCAGGGAACGTTGCATTGCAGTGTTCTTCAACAAGGCTTGGCAAAACAAGAAAAAATGTTATCTTAAGTGATTAAAGCTCATAAATCATGAATCAGTTAAAGAATGATAAAAAGAAGCATGGAGTGTTTGGGGGCATATGCAATTACTGTAGAGTTATCAGGGGATGGTTCGCTGTGGATTAATCAGATACAGATGAGTCCATAATAGCCAGAAGCAAATATCAAGATTCTTCAGAAAATTAATTGCGTTGTGGAAATCATTTCTATCAGAACATTATGCTAATATTTTTGTAAAGCCCTGCTATGTAGCAGAATGCAGTCATCATCTGACTGTATATTGTTTATCTGATTTGGAGAGTTAAGAAAGAACTTTTGTGTTATCTCATTTCTTACAACAATTTTGGTATATAAAACTACAATGCAATTAAAGTGGTGTTGCAGTGGAAATGAATTATACAGTATAAAAAAAGCACTGGAAAAATCTTTGCATCGTATCTAAAACTACTCAAACAAATGTAAACCTTGCTCTTCTTCAGCTGATGAACTTCTAAGCGACCTAAAATAGCAGACACTAGCATTGCCTATGCTGTCTCAATCCTGTTAAAATGTCAATCTAGAAATCCCACATTCCCTCTCTTTGTAAAAAGGCACACTTTATCTTTATCTTTAAGTTTATCCATCTGCACAAATGAGGAAATTCAACAGACATTAATAATTTTAGACCTACAGCAATCTTATCTCCCCTCACCAAAATACTTGAAAAATGTATTCAAAAACAATTGCTAGACTATTTCCTGCAGGAAGAATTCCTATCTACTAAACAACATGGCTTCTGTCCTTCCCATAGTACTAGCACTGCCCTTCAGACTTGCATAGATACTGTCAATAAAGCTAGAGATAGTGACAAACTGGTCTCTTCCTTATTTCTAGACTTGTCTAAAGCCACTGACACAGTTCGTCACAGCAAACTCACTAGGTCTCTTTCTTAACCCACTCTTCTGTGCTTCAAATGCTACCTGTCCAATAGGTATCAGTAAGTAAAATGGCACTCCATGCTCTCTCCTTATCTCACACTCACCACTGGTGTGCCAAAAGCCTAAATTGATTAGAATTACCCCATCAGCTAAAATATACACTGATTCTAACAACCTACAAAATTATTCAACATCCATCTGCCTGTCCAGCACTAAAAAAAAATTCTACACAACTATGTTACCAGTTGGTCATTGCGATCCAATGACCAAAAACTCTTGTCTATTTACAAACCTATCAAATCTGCTGGGCATGGTCTATACTCATACAAGGTTGCTAAGGAATGTCAGTAATACATGATAAAAGTGTATGCCATTGTAATAGAAAAGAAATCAATACAACAAAGAGTGAATAAGGGAGGAGAGGAGGCGCTTTGTGTCACAGAGAAAACTGGACATGGCAGCACAGTCCACAGTGGGGCTGTTTACAGACCCTTAGTGAGAGTATCCTTAAGGTTAAGTGTAAGATACATACTTTCCTTGGAGCATAGATTCTTAGATTATCATCAAATTTGTTTTTGCACATTGCAACCCTGACTACTATTAGAGTTAGATGTAATGTCTCTTAGACTAACAGCATTAAACTGATGTCCTGTTACTCAGCTTCTCTATAGCTTAATACTAGGAGTGTTGTATGAACACATAAACCAGAATCACCATGAGGGAAGAATAAAAGCCAAGACTGATGTGACACTGTTACTCTGTTATATTATTATTATTATTATGTTATATATTATATTATATATTATATTGTGCTATATTATATATTACATTATAATTATTTATTATATTATATTATACTATATTATATATTGTATTCTATCATATGTTATATATTACATTATTATATTATATATGATATATTATTATATTATCCTATATTATATATTATATTATATATTGTATTATTGTTATATTATATGGCTGAGATAATGACTTCATCAGATGAACAGATAAGAAGCTGGGGCACCCCCGACCCCCATCTCACCCCACCTAGTGCCCTCTCTCCCATTCATTATCATTGTGTGGCAGACCCAAATGCAGATTTTTTTTAGTTAGGTGCAAGTTAACATTAGAGTGAGATGCTGACCATGCAGAAGATGCCTCCGATTTGCTTTAAAGTGGATTACAGTAAGCTCTCAGTTAACCAGCACCCATGGGAATTGGTACATGCCGGATAAGTGTAGTTTCTGGTTGCTTGAGAGTTACTATTAAAAATAGACCTGACAGTGTACCCTATACTATACCATACCATAGCATACCATAAACACTGTATTGATTTGATTTTAATATTGATATACAGTAATTAAAAGCCTGGCTGGAATAATAATATTTTAAACTTATATTTCTTCTAGAAAGCATAGCACACAGAATGGTTGGTTTTCAGTGGCACACTGACTGGATTGGAACTGAATGAAGTGAATAGAAAGAGAGAGTGTGAATGCATGTATGAAAGCTGAAGTGACTGTCTGTGAGAGATCGGAGAGATGTATGAAAGCTGAAGAGAGAGTGTGTGTGAGATATTGGAGAGAGAGAGAGAGAGTGAGCGAATGCATGTACGAAAGCAGAATCGAAAGTTGTGTGAGATCGGAGAGATGTATGAAAGCTGAAGACAGTGTGTGTGAGGGATTGGAGAGAGAAAGTGTGAGTGAATGCATGTATGAAGGCTGAAGAGACTGTGTGTGTGTGTGTGTGTGTGTGTGTGTGTGTGTGTGTGTGTGAGAGAGAGAGAACTTGCAATCTGATGCAAACTAAGTGAGTATGGAGCAAGTTTTGACATTTTAGTGATTTGACTTGTTTGGTTTGACATGTCCTCAAGTTGGGGAGAGAGGGAATTTATTTGTATCTTCCTTTTTAAAACTATAAAAATGTAAGCTGTGTTTCTGCAGGGAGAAAACAGAAAGTACAACATATGAAAAACTGAATTGTTCATACTGTACTGAATTTCTTTCGTTTTTTTATTGTTGCTTGAGAGTTCTGGTTAACTGAGAGTTTACTGTATTGTGCTCTTTTGTTGTATTACAGGTGGTGTCCTTGATGGAAATGCAAAATATGTTTATATTTGTATAGTGAAGCTTTTTTCTGAATGAAGGGGGAACCTTCCTTCCTTCCTTTCCAACCCCACATATAGGGGCAAATTCAAATGTCAGTAAAGATTAGTGAGTACGTGTCTTCCAGTTGAAGATGTATTGCACCAACCTCATTTGGTATATGACATATGGCCCTTCCATTGAATGCACAGGTCTGTGCTTAACTTGTACGGAATTGAAATACCATTAAAAAATAAAGCCACAGCTATCTAATATGTGTAGTATAAAATTAATTCAGAGGAGTAGATTATGACTGTAATATGCAGACAGGAATAAAAATATAAAAGTATGTTGCACCACTTAGTAGTGCAGAAAGGATTTAGTGATACATACTTTGCGTTTGTACACTATGAGTAGTTTTAATGCTTAAACAGAGAGTACACTGAACAAAACTTTAGCATTCTTAGATTCTTTCTTGAATGCAGCAACATTTTTTGTGTCAGGTGCTCCAGTAACACAAATGTTGATTTTAAAAGATTGTCTCAAGTATTTTTAACTAATTATGTATTAGGGGATTAGCATGCTTCTAATAGCATAACCATGTGTTGTCGTCCTTCAGTAGGGTACTGAATAATTTTTTATAGTCAGCAGAGGACATGAAGGTGAACAGCTGCCTTGTTGGTTTGGGGCATAGCTGTGGGTCGTGCAGTGGTCTGAGAGTTTGATCTGACAGTCTCTTCATGGCAGTTGCCTGATGGTTTCAGCCTGAAGGACGGCGCCATGCCATGTGTGGTACGGGAGGTATGCTGGGTACAGTAAGTACAGCCGTGATTAGTTGAACACTGAACATGTTACAAGGGGAATGGCAAATGCTGTATGACTATATTAGTGCCATTTCATTTTCATATTTAAGATTTTAATGAGTTTCAGGAGAATACTTCATCCCGAATAATACACCTATTCAGCATATGGAATAAACTGACCTTCTGATATCAAGAAAGTGTTGCTTCCTTAAAAAATGCCAGATTAAATGGTGAGTTATGAAAGTTCTGTAAGTTCTTAACTTTTATATAAACAGGTTGTACAGCACCTGCCTGTCTGCCTGTCTCTCTGTCACTCACTCACTCATACATATTTCTGTATATCTACAGACTTTTATATACAAAGAAAGAGAAACCTCCGGTAATCCACCATAGCAAAATTCCAAAGAAATATAAAGATAAAAACAAAGATATTTATTCCACAAAAAAGAAAGCAGCAGATCTGAAGAAGGCATATTGCCGAAAGCACTTATCGGACTGCAAAGAACTGAGTTTTATTATTTTACTGCTGCTTTCTTTTTTGTGGAATAAATATTATTGATTTTATCTTTATATTTCTTTAGAATTTTGCTGTGGTGGATTACCGGAGGTTTCTCCTTCTTTGAATTTATTCTTGCATCGGTATCCTTAAACAGTGTAAGAAAAGTTGTTTTTATTTTTCTGACTTTTATATACAAGACCATTTTAAACTAGAAAAGGTGGTAACATTTCTTTAATGAAACTACAGACCTTGTTTTTTTAGGTATTAAAATGCAGTCACTGAGATATAATGCACAGATGATATGACCACCAGATCTAAAGATAGAACTGTGGTGTGAAAGGCTAACTGCAGACTTTGGATGCTGAGCTTGCTGCAGAAACACCCTAATTTTGCACTGCATTACTCTATCTGGAGGTCTGGCTCTATTCCTTGCATATAATTGAAAATGTTAAGATTAGCGAGAACATACAACTCATAAAAATCATTGTTTTTTTGCAGGGGCCAAGCCCCCTCTGTACTTCCCTTGAGTGTGTGTGTGTGTGTGGGGGGGGGGTTGTGCCTTCCGCAATCCACTAAATTACATATACTAACTCCTCAGGTCACCCTCCACACTCCACTGATTTACATATACTAACTCCCAAGATCACCCTCCACACTCCAGTAAATTACATTAACTCCCAAGATAACCCTCCACACTCCACTAAATTACATATACTAACTCCCAAGATCACCCTCCACATTCCACTGAATTACATATACTAACTCCCAAGATTACCCTCTACACTCCACTAAATTACATATACTAACTCCCAAGATTACCCTCCACACTCCACTAAGTTGCATATACTAACTGCCAAGATCATCCTCCACACTCCACTAAATGACATATACTAACTCCCAAGATTACCCTCCACACCCCACTAAATTACATATACTAACTGCCAAGATCACCCTCCACACTCCACTAATTTACATATACTAACTCCCAAGATCACCCAACAGCATAGAAAAAGGAAACACTTCATCAACCCCACTGTGCACTGATGCTGCAATAAAACCTCTTACCTGCTCAGGCACCCCCACACACATGCACGTCTACAGCAACTCTCTCTCACACACACACAAACTATCCTCAAAACACACTCAATATAGGAAAAGCACAAGCAAGTATATTAACACAGACTACCTATCACAGCTCTCAACCTTTCATCCTCAAAATGTGGAACAAATGGGCAAAATGTAGAAACACATACCAACTGCCTACTAACAACTTGAACTAGGAAGCTCAGAGGATGGTTAAAATGTGTTATTTTATGCTTATAAAATATTTTTTGATGATTTATATGATTTGGTCTTTCTTACTGTGGATATTAGTTAAAAAATTCTTAATGCATGACAATGTTTCAGTGTGGAACAGCAAGTAACATGGAAGACTTAAGAGTCAAAATAAGGAACATTCCTCACAATGAGGTACACTTAAGAGGTGTGCCACCAGTGAACTCTCAGCTTACATAATGGCAGCACACTGTCATATAAACTGATGAAACAGCAGTTAGCCAAAACAGACCATAATTCCAATTCTGACAGAATGACCAAACCTACTGAATACATTTCTGCACACAGAAACATTGATGCATTTAACACTGACTGCATGTTGAACCTAACTTAGAAAATAAAATAAATTTATCAAAACTACACCAATCAAAAAAGGTAAAGCAGAGGCTTTGTTTTTGTGATCCATAAACTAAAAACACTGCATTGAGTAATGTAGCTACAGGAATAAAAGTGCATCACTGAAAGCAAAACATACAGAATAGACTTTAATATCTTTCCCCCGCTCCTTTTCAGGTGATGTGCTACGCCTACTGTTTTTTTTTTGGGGGGGGGGGGGCTATAAATAATATTTAAGTAATTCTGTAGTAAATCTTATATGTTCAGTTTATAATTTGTCACACGTATTTAAATGCATTAGTGTATGTTTTTGTTCAGGCTGAGCCTTGCTGTATGAGTGTTATATTATTGCATAAGAGTTGTAAAATGTGATGTTAGAGAAGGATTTACAGTAAATTTAGTCATGATCAGGAAATGTATACTCCCCCAGACTATATTCGTTGTATATGCCCATTGTGTTATTGTTCATTTTTTCAAAGAAAGTTTTAATTTTATATCAAGTGGCTCATTCAGTGGTAGCAGCTCAGATGATTAACATTTTGTTTCATTTTACTATTTGTTATTTTTTGCAGTGTGTTAGCATTTATGTGTAGTTCAGACAAAAAAAATGTTTTTACTGTGGAGTTTACAAGCTTTGAGACAGATGCCCGAACAATTTGTGGTATGATACTTATTTGATGAACGACAAAGGAGGAAATGCGACTTTGATTTCTGTGTTATGTACGTTATAAATAAGAGCTGCTCACTTTAACCTTACTAAAGTTTTCTTACTACAAATACCACTTTTCAGCCAGTTTGATACATAGTTCTCTCATGCTTGTGTTTCACAGGAATTTGCAACCTTAACTAAAGAACTGAATGCCTGCAGAGAGCAGCTTCTGGAGAAGGAAGAGGAGATTTCAGAACTGAAGGCAGAACGGAACAATACAAGAGTAAGCAGACTGAGATAATGTCAGATGTTATTTACACTTCAAACATGTTACAGACATAGCAATACAGCAGCAGACATGTAAAATCTGCAAGCCAACACTGTGAGCAGCTATCACAAATGACAGACACACATGCACGCGCGCGCCCACGCACGCACACACACGCGCCCATACGCCTGCACGCACGCACACGCATGCACGCACGAGCAGTAAGAGCACTCTAAGATGAACACCGTGATAATCTGATATTATTATTATAGTTAACAAAACCCATTGAGTAAACGTTGATGAGCAGGAGTTGCACAGTTCGAGTATCTTTTAATGTGCAGCAGAATGATACAGATGAGAAAAGGAACACTAGGCTGTTTGTAGTATATTTAAGTAAGGCAGTATGGAGGTGCAGATGGGGCTTGCCCCCTGAAAAAACACTTGTTCTACTGTTTGTGTCTTGTTTGTTAGGATTTTGCTTTCTTTATCTGCAGATCCTGTGTTTATGTCCTCAGTGTTTACTGTTTAAGACACAAATCCACTAGGCTGTTTGTAGTATATTTAAGTAAGGCAGTATGGAGGTGCAGATGGGGCTTGCCCACTGAAAAAACACTTGTTCTACTGTTTGTTAGGATTTTGCTTTCTTTATCTGCAGATCCTGTGTTTATGTCCTCAGTGTTTACTGTTTAAGACACGAATCCACTAGGCTGTTTGTAGTATATTTAGGTAAGGCAGTATGGAGGTGCAGATGGGGCTTCCCCCTGAAAAAACACTTGTTCTACTGTTTGTGTCTTGTTTATTAGGATTTTGCTTTATCTGCAGATCCTGTGTTTATGTCCTCAGTGTTTACTGTTTAAGACACGAATCCCACACATAAACAAGATAATTGATGAGTGGATGAGAATATGATTGACAGTTGTTCGGTCAGTAATGTGTGGTCAATTAACTGAATGTGCCAGCTTAAGATCTCTGTAACAGCAGGGATGGAAAGATGCCATTTTTCAACTTGTGCAATCTCAGAGTTGGTATATACAAGTAGCAGTGGGCATGGGGGGGCACAACTCCCCATGGGTGGTGCAGAGGGGCTTGCCCCATTGCAAAAAAGCAATTTTTAATTTGTATACTCTAGGTTAATTTTTTGGTGTATCCATGTTGGATTGTCAGCAGTGTGAATGGCGATCTTTTTTTGTTGATAAAAAATACTAGTATTGTTTACAGACCTCACACACACACACACACACACACACACACACACACACACATATATATATATATATATATATATATATATATAAACATCATGCAGTTTCAAAACTGCTGAGCTGTCGTATGTCATTAAGAATGAGGTCTGTTAATGTATATCCATTGCACATTACTGAAGTAGTTTAAGTACAGAGAACTGTCTGATTAAGAAATCTGCACATGTTAAGTATTGTACTGAATGCATAAACTGTGATAATTCAAATAATGAGATTCATGCAGGTGCTTGTACCGAATACCAAGACTGTGCCATTTTAATTCATTTAGTTTTGCAGCTGCTTACTGCTGCACAGTTGTGCATTCACAGACAAGTATATTTACATAAGGAGTGGTATAGAGGTACAACGGGTCTTGCTCCCCTGCCTTAAACACTACTTAGCTTTTTCGTTTTTGTTTTTTTTTATTTTGGTGGCACACATTTTCCAGTATCAGCTGGTGTTCTTAGTATACAAGTTGTATCGTGTTGTATAGCACACTTTGTGCAAATGCTTACTGCTCCTTAGTTATGAATTTGCAGGATATGGATTATTAAGTAAAGAGGTTTGGGGAAAAGCCCCCCTCCATTTGGAGATTTACATAGGGAATCCCCCTACAAAATCATTTTCTTTGACTGTCAGCCATGCGGTTATTTAACAGTTTCCTTGACTGTGCTGTTCGCAGTGCAAACTATCCATTATGTGACCATTTTTAACGTTGTTTACGGTAATCTTGGAGGTCATCGTAGGTGCATTAATTATGCAGGTTTATAATATATACATACTGAAATATGATAAAACAAATTCATAAACATATATGTCTGGAAGGGGTCAAATCCTGAGATTTTTGAGAAGGAACTAAGGCTGAACCAAACCAAGAGTCTGGTTTTACAGTGAAGAAATATTCAAGCTCACCAGCAGTGGGAACTAGACAAAAAAATTGTATCAAATGTGATATTATATTACATTCGCACAGCTGTATATAAAGTTATACAAGCATTTAAAGACAAATGATGTGTTTTGGTTTAGAAAAAGGGTAAGCATTTTGAAACAGATCAAGCTGATGATAATCCAGAAAAATGTGGATATGAATGCCTTGGTGAGATTCTTAGCTGTAAGTGATGAGAGATCACCGAGTAAATCACTGACACAGATGACAACTCAGCAGCCATACTGCTGCTTACCTAATGCAATAACAGGCCATGCAGTGACATAGGAATTCAGGAATGCCAATGAGAAGGACACCATGTCACCATCGGTTCATCAGGGTCACAGAGGGTTTCTTTTTGGTTTACAGTAATTTTTTTAGACCATCATCAACTGACTCAATAAAAATTATTATTGTTGAACCATTCTGAGGGTAGGAAAGTGTTTCTTTTAATTTTAAGACAGAATGGTGAATCTGGCCTCCCAGGCCAAGGACAACCACAGGGCATTCTTTAGCTATGTCTGCAACCTCAAAGGCAATGAAAAATTGTGTGCAGAGCTCATTGTAAATGGAGCCACCAATACTGAGCCAGAAGATATTGCAAACCTACTGGCAGATAAATTCACCTCCAACTTTACCCCTCTCACCTCCTCAACCTTCCCTCAGGAAATACCGTCTAATGTAACTCCCCCTGCTATCACTAGGGAACATGTCCTTAATGCTCTCTCTAAGGCTAGAACACTGCATCAATGGGCCCAGACAGTATTCCAGGATGCCTTCTAAATAGCATGAAACATGACGTATCAGGGCCTCTGGAATTGCTATTTAACTATAACCTTCAAACAGGCGTTGTGCTGCATGAATGGAGAACAGCAACAGTTATCCCTCTGCACAAAGGTGGATCATTTACAGACCCTGGAAACTACAGACCCATCAGTCTCACTAGTCTTACATGTAAAGCCATGGAAAGAATTATCATGGAAATGATCAATAGTGATATAGTAATGGACCCAACCCAGTTTGATTTCGTTAAGGGCAGATCATGCCTACTCAACCTGATGGATTTCTTTGAGAAGGTCACCAAAGCAATAGAAGAGGGCAGAATGGTCCACACTGCCTACCTTGACCTGGTCAAAACATTTGGCACAATACCCCACTTGAGCATGGGTTCTTGTTATATAATCGAAGATGCAATACTTCAAATGCGTCTTGATTGAACTTGAAAGCACGAAACAGCAAAATAGCGAAACGGCATATAAGCGATTTCTTTCCCTGGGAAAGAAATCGCTTGACCACCTCCGTTACTTTGCTATTTTCCTCACTGTAGTGCGATCTCGGAATTTGTATATTTAAGTAGGGGGTGTGGGGGCACAGCCCCTCACATTGGGGAGGGTGTGAAGCCCCCCACTTTATGTAATGTTTTGAACTTTTTATTTTTATTTATTTTTTTTGTGGAACAGCGATTTGTTTTCCATGGGGAAAAAAAATCACTGTTCCGAGTGTTCGGTATTGTACGCTTTCGCTTACATGGGTCGATAAATCAGCATTCACTTTTTTAAGCATTCTCTGATTTAATACAGACCCTCGGGTTAGGTACAAATTCATATGCCACCCAGTGGATAGCCAACTAGCTCACAGACAGGACCAAAAAGGTTAGGATTGGAGAGTCCACCTCTGCAAAGAGGGCAGTCATAAGTGACTCCAGGGATCAGTCCTTGGACCACTCCTTTTTGGCATTTACTTCTCTGAAGTCAAGGCCAATGTCAGTGGTCCCTGAATGACTAAATTTACAGATGATTGCAAATTAGGAGCCGTCATTGAATCCCACACTGACAGAAATGTTCTCCAGGAGGGGGTGACACAGACAAACAACTGGTGTCAGAGCCATGGACTAAAACTAAATGTCAAGAAATAAATAATAGTATCATTCGGGAAGTCATCCACCCCTGGTAAGTATCATATTGACAACACACCCCTTAGAGTTGACCCAGTTGTCAGGCACTTAGGGACACACACATAGATAGTAATCTAGCCTTTGACCATCACATGTCTACAGTGGTGAGGAAATCCTTCTATGTTGTGCAACTTATAAACAAAGGTATGGCATCTAAGAACAAGGAAGTCATTGTTCCACTGTGTTCAGCATTCATCAGACCTATCATTGAGTACAATGCCCCCTTTGGTATGTATCTAATCAGGCATATCCAACAATTGGAACATTCACAGAGGTTCCTCACTAAAAGAATACACGGCTTAAGTAAAATGTCCTATGCAGACTGCCTCAAGGCTCTATCCCTGTATTCTGTCTCTTACAGGCTTTTGAGGTGAGATCTATGTCGGACATATAGAGCATTGTCAGACCCTACTCTGATGGACCTCCTG